>NW_026126655.1:0-104290 GCF_943737965.1 Phodopus roborovskii
CAGATATTTCTTACAAGATGAAATACAAATGGCTGAGAACAAAGAAAGGTTAACACCCTTAGTTACCACTGAAGTGAAAATTATGATATTTTTGGATTCTTTGTAACACCTTTAAAAATGGACAAGAGCAATAAAGCAATGGCAACTAGTGCTGGAGGAAACACTCCATTCCATGGGGAGACAAAACTGCTCTGGTCACTCTAGAAATCAGTGTGTGGGTTCCTCTGGAAGCTGACCATGGTTCCAGTCTCACCTCCCTTGGATATGGACCCACTGAATCCTTCGGCCTTGATAGACATTTGCCTAACCATGGTCTTGGTTCTATTAATAACATTCATAACAGGAAATAGCCTATATATCAATGATTTATGAACGGGCATAAACAGATTATGACAAGTGGTACATTTAGACAATGGAATACTACACAGATAGTTCAGAACAATAGAATTATGAATCTGCTGGTAAATGAATGGGTTGGGTAAAAATAATGCTGAGTGGGTAACCTTGATACGAACTACAAATATCTGTTTTTTCTTACGTGTTTGTGTTAACACTAAAGTTCTTCAAATGTGTGTTTCAATCTGAATAGACATAGAAGCAAAGTACTTAATAAAACATAGGGCAGGGGATATAGATAAAGACAACTTACACAAAGAGACAAGTTTGTAAAAAGCTCAGAAAATATAATGTTCCCAAAGGTAATAATGATCCTGCAAACCTGATTGCACAACTAGTATAAAGCAAAATGGCTCATTTTTATAATATGTTTGTGCATGTTTTGCCAAGCATAATTGTGTGTGCACTGAATGTGTTTCTCCTGTATATAATGGCCAGAGATGCATCAGATTATCAAGAAATGGACCTATAAGCAGTTACAAGTTGTCAAGTTGATCCTGGAACTACAACCCAGGTCCTCTGTCAGAACAGCAACTTCTCTTAGAACTCTGTCATCTCCCAAAGCCAAACATCTACTCAGTTTTTAAAAAGTTTCTTTCTGTTAATATAATTATTCTTATTTTACATATAGATCCAAATCCGTTTATTTCTACCAATTACCCCAACGCCCTACTCCATCTCATCCCCCCCCCCAACTCTCGGGGGAGGGTGGTGCCTTCCAGGAGGCATCATCAGAATCTGTCCAGGCATTTGGGTAGGGTCTAGGCCCTGACTCCTGCCTCTAGGTAAAGAAAGTATCCCTCCATGGGAATGGGCTCTCAAAGTCCTTTTGTGCATCAGGGAGACATCCTGGTTCCATGTCATGGGTCCCTTAGGCTGCCCATTCTTTCCTACTGAGACACACGTTCATGGGGTCTGAGTCAGTCCAATCCTTTTTTCTTAGCTCTGAGTCTGTGGTCCACGAGCTTCCCTTGTTTAGGTCAGCTCATTCTGTGGGTTTCTGTAGCTTGCTCTTGACCCCTTTTCTCATCACTCCTCAGTCTCTGCAACTGAACTCACACAGACATAAGCTATTCGCAGTATAGGGTTTGCAGTACCAGGCATTGAATCCTTCCTGTGACCCATGTGTCACATCCAATATGAATGTGCTTAGTTATCACAGCTATCATGACACTACAGCACTAGTTGGCCTAAGTTGCCTAGAAATTCATGTTGTAGCATCAAAAGGTCCAGGATATGGTAATTGCAACATCCTCCCCACTTTAAGCCTATAAATTAAATTAGTTCAATTGTTCCCATTCTAATAGCAGATATTCTTATGATCCAGGATGTTAGGAGTATTTTGTTTTCATATATGGGAGGAATTGTAGCAGATGAATACCATGATTTAACCAGTGTATACATTTTTTCTGATGATAGCAATGGGTGTCATGGTCAATACAATATTTTTTTAAATGTATTTATTTATTTTTGTTATTTTACATTTTGATCCCAGGACACCCTCCTCCCCCTCCCCCCGTCTCTCTCTTCCACCCTCCCATGCTATTGGACTGTTACTAGTCTCTTATCACCTACTCTGTCTTAATCATTATCCCATTTCTATTGAGTCTAAGTATTTCCACGTGGTCTTATCTTACAGGGAGAGGGGATGGCTTTTTGCTCTCCTCCATCTTGGAACCCCTCCCTAATACCTCCTCCCTCCTCCTTGTCTCCTAGTCCTACCTATGTTCTTTTTTTGTTGGGCAACAATGATCTATTCATTGACCAATGAGAGAAAAATATTTACAGAATGATATCTATCATCAGTCAGGCATGGGATCCCTCTCCTGCCTGGGGTCTAAAGTTAGGCCAGTCATTGGATTGTCACTCCCCACAAACTCAGAGCCACCATTGTCCCAACACATCCTGCAGCCATGCCAGTTTGTGGGTTGAAGGCTTTAGTGGCTGGGTTGGTGTCCAAGTCCCACCATTATTGCCTTGCCGTGTTGAGGAGATGACTGGATAATGCTCTGAGTCTTCCATTTCTACAAATACTCATTAGGGTCACTCTTGGAAGATTCCATTGCACTTAGTTTTCACTTCACTTCCCAAATGCCAACCCCAATTCCTAGTCATGTCACCCAGCACTCTCTTGCTCTGCCCCACCCTCCCCCATATGATCCCTCCTGTTCCCATCACCACCTGAGCCCAATCCATGTGTAATCATTCTGTTTTTTCCCTTCCTAGGGAGATCCGTGTATCCCCAGGAGAGAGAAATCAATTCTGGGTAATTCAAATTTTATGAGGTTATCACAAACCTAGTTTTAAGGATTGTAGTATAGAGCAATACTAGTAAAACCAGCATGTCACTGGAATAAAAACGGGCAAGTTTATCAAGGAAGAATGTCGATAAACATAACTTACAGAAAAAAACAAGTTTGTCAGAAAATATAACATTCTCAAAGTTAATGATGATCCCACAAACCTGATGCCCAACTACTATAAAATAAAACAAATGGCTCATTATTTAATATGTTTGTGCATATATTCAAGTGTAAATGCTTGTGTAATGAATTGTGTTTTCTGTTTATAGGAATCCACAGATACATCAGATTGTTGAGAAAAGGAGTTATAGGCAGTTATAAGTTGTTATGCTGGCCCTGAAAACTGAACCTACGTCCTCTGTCAGAACAGACACGGCTACTAACACTGTGTCATCTCACTAGCCCTACATCTACTCATTTTTAAAACTTCTTTCTTTTATTACTTATTTTTATACTTATTTTACATGCAGATCCCAGTTCCTCTCCTTCCCCTGCCCCTGCCTCCACTCCCTTCCCTCTCAGGCCCTCAGACCACCCTTCTACCTTCACCCTACCATTTCACAGGAGGGGATGCCATATGGGAGAGTCTAGGCCCTGCCTACTGCAACAAGGCTAAGAGAGTATCCCTTCATGAGAATGAGCTCCCAAATTGCTTTAGTGTAGCAGTGATACATCCTGGTTCCACAGGACTTGTGAGACAGAGGCAGGTAGATTTTTAGGAGTTTGAGGCTGCGAGTAAGTGCCCTGATAAGAGTCAAAGCTAAACAGAGAAACCATGTCTCGCAGCAAGAAACAAAACAAAACACAAGGTATAGTTATCACTTTTGCACAAGCTCCCCACAAATTCATGCAGTTTGGCCACAGGTTCCAAAGGGCAGGAAATATAGGGCTGTGTTGCCATGGCTGGCTTATGATGCATTATTATCATTTGAATGCTAGAATAACAATAACAACTCTTGATGTTTACAATGACAATTGGGAACAAGTTACAAATTCTTTAGTACATAAAAAAGGTGGTTTCACAAAGAAAAATGTTCTTCTGATTTATGATAAAGGCGGGTATATAACAGAATGATTATCAAGACATAGCAAATTTTTCTTGCAAATGAAGTAGACTTTACAACATTAGAAACAGAAAAATTTAATCTAAAGGGACCCAAACCCCCATTTTCTCAAGAACCATTAATCTAAAGGAAAATCTGTGTTTAAATGGGGAAGTGAGGCTCAGATTAGTCACAGTCATTATAGCAGACAGAGAAACGTGAGAAATAGGAGTACATATGGCACAGAATAAATGGATTTCAAGAAACAGGATACATGATTGGGAAGGTGAGTATATTTAAGGAAATCTTTATAAAGTTAGTATATTTCCAATAACAGTATTTGTGCATTTTACATTCCTAAGAATGTTCACTCTATAGTTAAATAATATAAAATAATGAGAACATACATGCAATTATATATGTGTGTCTATGTGTGTGTGTGTCTGTGCGTGTGTGTGGATAATAGAATTTGCAAACAAGGAATGGAAAGATTTCTTTGAAGATATTAAATGTTGGCAAAACTAAGGAGGCACATGAACACAAAACTAAGACATGTAACATGTATTTCTTTTGTTTATGAGACAGGTCATGGTGTGTAGAGGCTCCCATAGAGGGGAAACAGTTATAATCTGTGTCCCATCCTGCTGCTCACACAGATGGCCCAAGCACCCAAACCGGCCCAACTATGCAGATCAAAATTATGGGAAAGATGGGTGACAGAAAGCACAGCTGGGCACTCCCCACATGCGTCTCCTTTGGGAAGACAAGAGAGATGGCTCCTCCCATATTGGACTTGATTCCTTCTCTGCCATGGATCCTGCTTGAGGGCCTCTTACCTGCTTTCAACATGTGTGATCCACCTGTGAGCACCCACACTGAGACACCATAGCTCTTTGTCTCAGATTCTTAGAGCTGTTTGCATCCGACTTCTGTGATTTTATGAGACATATGTACAGAAGTTTTCAGGCAAAAAGAACATGAAGCTTCATGTCTTCCTGCATTCAAAGAACTCCAAAGACCCTCATAGCTTTTCTTAATGCTCTATATATCCAGAAATAGTATTCTAAAGTCTAAAATTCTCTAAAGTCAAGAACCTCAGAACCCCTTCTCTGGATGGCTTCCTTGGTCTGCAGGAACCTACCTTAAGCGGCCATTCTGTGCTGCACTTCTGTAATTGTCTTGATACCATCACCCATTAAAAGGCAACCTGCTGTCCTCACAATGTCAGGATACTGAGCACAAGTGTTGAGAGTCGATCAGTTGTGGATATATTGATCAGAAAGGGTGGTGCAAAGCCACCTTCGTTAAGAATATGCTCAAAAAATTCCTAGCAGTTACACATATGTCCACGCGGATGTGAAGCTGTGTCCGTGCAAATGTATCTCAGTGCTCATGCGCAATTGCATGTCCCTGGATAGCAGTGTGATCCTGACCTCATCAAAGGGCGCTGACATTCATTGTGCAGTGCGCAGCGCAGAGTAAGGCCTGCCCAATCTCCTCCTTTACAGCCTCGTGTTCCTTTAAGGGTCAAAGATTCAGGTCTTCATGACAGAGGCTTGTGAATCACTGACTCACAACTATGAAATTGGTATCCTTGCACAGGAAACTATTGAAAATAATGTGAATGCCAAGAATTGGAAGCATAGTTAAAGAATATTCAAAAAACCCTCTCTATTTACCTGTTTATTTCTCTTCCTCAGACCCTGAGCCCTGGCGACTACACAAGGATTTAGCAGTTGAAGTACATGCTTCTGCTCCATGATTTCAGAGACAGCTGAGCTCCCCTGGAGAATTCAGCGCACATTATGCAGGCGAGATGAACACACAGAAATGCAGCAGACCTCAGGTATGTAGTTTTGCATTCATTTTTATTTGAATTTTGTTTTAAATCTCTATGTATATGTGCAGAATTTACATGTCTCCTCTTTTTATCCCCAACCTCTTCCGTTTCTTTCCTCCTCCCTCTTTAATCCATGCCCTCTCATTTTATTATTGTTACACACACATGTATAAACAAATAAATATATTAATACTCCCTACTGAGTCCATTTAGTTTTCCTCATGGGAATGTGATCCCAGGGCATAAGACTTAAATTAGAACAACTAAGGGCCTCATCGATAGTCATCTATAGGGAAGCTTACCCTCCCTGTCTCAATAGTCATTATTTGCCTGGAGCTCTTGATGGAGAGTGCTGTATGCAGCCATATTGTCAGGTTTCCTAGATTCAGGGGCCGTGTCATACATAGGAGACATAGTCTTGCAGCAGATGTACATTCCCCTGTGTCTATTACAGTCTCCTACCCTCTTCTGTGATGTCCCCTGAGCCTGCTAACTCTACATTCCTCCTCCTTGTGACACAGTTCCTCTTCATTCATTCTTCCCTCTTCCTTCTCCTCATCATCTTTCTCATCTTCTCTGGGCATCTTAGTCTCATTCTCCTGCATCTTCTAGGTTCTGGCAACAGCACACCTCTGCCCCCAAGCTTCTCCACACCCTAGCTCTCCTGAAAATCTACTGGAGAGAACAGAATCATCCTTTTTCTTCTTTCTTTTCTCAGCACATGTCCTCCTTGCCCTCCCTCCTAGCTCTTGATTTGTGTCTGCTTCCCATTTAGATGGAGAATTCCAGCTGTCTTGTCAGTTTCAAGCTCACCCACTCTGACCAATTCTGACTCCGATGAGTCCTCCAACAGCACTGCCGCAATCTTCTGAGTGATAAAGGAATAGGAGTATGAACAGGTCACCTGAAATATTCAGTGCTGAACTTCTCACTGCCTAGTAGAAATTTGCCAACAAAGTTATAGAGGTTCAAGCCAGGCTTGTTGGTGTATGCCTTAATCCTAGCACTCGGGAGGCAGAGGCAGGAGGATCTCTGTGAGTTCCAGGGGAGTCTCTTCTATAGAGCTAGTTCCAGGATAGGCTCCAATGCAATACAAATCTCAAAATAAACAATAAACAAAAAGAAAGAAGAAGAAAGGAAAAATAGTGCTAGAGCTTCGGTGACCTCATGGTACAGTTCATAGATTGTATGTCTGAAGAGATTTTAGGTAGACAGTATTCATACTGTGTGACCAGGATGGATCATTACCTTGTGCAACATAGATTATTTGAAGACAATGGAGGAGAATTTGACATAATTTCATGTTTCTCAGTTCCCTCTCTTTCTATCCATCCCTCCCATGCCCCCTGAGCCCTCCTCAATCCCATCCCTCCCACACTGCACAGGGAGGGTGATGGCTTCCAGGAGGAATCAACAAAATCTGTCCAGTCATTTGGAGTTGGGACTGGGCCCACCCTCCTGCCTCTAAGCTAAGGAGTTCCCTCCATGGGGAATGTGCTCCTAAAGTCCTTTCCTGCCCCAGGGATACATCCTGGTTCCACTGTCACAAGTCCCTTAGTCTGCTCAGACCTTCTAAATGAGATGTTCGGGAGGTCTGAGTCTGACCAATGCTGAATTCCCTAGCTGTGAGTCAGAGGGTCTATTAGCTCCCCTCATTCAGGTCAGCTGTCTCTGTGGGGATCTTTAGCCTGGTCTTGCTCCCATTTTCTTATCACTCCTCCCCTGTCAGTAACTATATTCCAGGAGGTGCATTTGACATAATTTTATACTTAATTGAAAATAGAAAGGTTGGAGCATCTTTGCTTGTATTTTCTCAACAAAGCTTTCATTCTGAAACCAAACTTTCTGCTTATACAACCTGTTATACGCCGTTCAGTTGAATATAGGACCATATCCTATTCTTAATTGAAGACTTGCTAATAATCCACTGACCATAAGGTAAATAGGTACCTTTTCCCTTAGCATATAGCTTTTCTTGCAATGGGAACTGTCACCATTTTTATTTTCCAGTAGTTTCCCCCAAAAAAGATGTATTCCTTTCCCGTTTCCAATTTCTGCTACAATCTCTAAAAGTAATAATAAATGAACATACTGTAAGAGAAAGTAGACACTATCTCAGCCCAAATCCCTCGACTTACAATCTATCTTACCTTCAGATATACTATGGCAATGGTGGTACAGAATTTCTGGTAGTTGACAACCAATGTCTGACTTGACTTATGGCTAGTGCACTAGAAGGAATGCATGCCCAACATTGGTTTGGTAACCATGAAAAAGAGAGTAGAGAGCCCAGAGGCCTAGGGTAAAACCACACACTACTGGTGAAAAACACACACACACACACACACACACACACACACACACCAATAAACTGATTTCCAATGATATCCTGCCATGCGTATAGAACAATAGCTTATCCAGTCATCATCATAGAGGCTGTTTCCTCTCTGATGGCAGCAAATGTCAACGATTTCAAAGACCACATGCAGACATTATGCAGATAGAGAGAGCCTAAATTACAGATCTCCAACAAGTCCCACCCCTCAGAGCTCAGGGAATCCTGCTTAGATGATTTGGAAACACTGTAAGAAAAAGAGGGCATGAGGACACACACAGGAGTAAGAAAGCACTCTGAATGAACTGAGCAACATGCATAAGGCTCACTGAGGTAGAACCAGCAAGCTCAGACCCTTCATTTGTCTGAATCAGGATTCTGCATTTATACTTGTAGCCTTTACCTTAGAATTTTAATGTGAGTCGGGACTGTGAGAAAGAGTTGGTATGTGAATCTTGTTCCTGTCCTGGGGATTCATTTTTCTCCTGATGGGTTGCTGTAAACCACTTTGGCATGATAGTTTTGGCTTCACATATATTTTATTGTGTCATGCTTTGTTATTACCTCTTAGAAGCCTGGCATTTCCTAATGACAGAGTGAAGGAGTGGATCCAGAGGGAGGGGAGGTGGAGAGGAACTGGGGGCAGCAGAGGGAGGGGAAAGGAGAATTAGGGATGTGTTGTAAAAGAACAGAATCTCTGTTTTCAATAAAAGAAAAATATAAAATAAAAACAAACAGGGAAAACAGAAACAGCCAAAAGGAAATCAAAAGAAACACATAAGAGGCTGAGACCTACAAATTTGCATACACAGTAAACCCATAGTAACAAAATTGGAAGCCATAATATATAAGCAAAAGAAACATAAGGTACACATTATTTATAGAAGAAGCAGTTTGAAACAAATAATCTCACTGATTTTGTTTTCTATTGGCCAACTACTGCTTGCCACAGGGCCTGCTCTTGAGTGTAGTGTGTGTTGCCAGTGTAACTCCACTGGAGGAAACTTCTTCTACCTTTTTGTGTGGTCACCAACTGGAGAGAGTTCTACAATTGTTTGGGAACTTGTTTCCACTTTCCCTGTCAGAACCGGGATCCCATCTGGCTGAGAGCTATGCTTCCCTGTGTATGCTGCCATGGTTCTGTGATGTTATATGTGTGTCTGTGTGGCAATCCTGTTGTGCCCAGAATGCCTTGTTTCCCTGATGTCTCCCATCCCCGCTGGCTCTTACAGTCAGTCTCCTCTGTTGGGGGAGGATTTGATGGAGACATCCCATTTAGGATTGAGTGTCCCAGGCAGTCTCCTTCTCTTCATATTATTCAGTTGTCCCTGTATTTGCCACCATCTGCTGCAGGAAGAAGGTTCTCTGTTGATGGCTGAGGGAGACATTGATCCATTTCTATAGCAGAGTGTCATTAGGAGTAATTTTATTGCTATGTTTGTTTAGCTGAACAGTAGTATT
This sequence comes from Phodopus roborovskii, assembly GCF_943737965.1. Lineage (NCBI taxonomy): Eukaryota > Metazoa > Chordata > Mammalia > Rodentia > Cricetidae > Phodopus > Phodopus roborovskii. Next base: position 9,379 of record NW_026126655.1, read on the forward strand.
TGTTCTTTTCTTAGACTCATGCCCTATCTAATGTTATATTGTTAGCCATCCAGCAGTGTCGTGGATGCCTTTCATCTCATGCAGTAGGCCTTAACTGCAATCACATAGTGGCCTGTTACTCTCACAATTTTTGAGCTACTAGTGCACCAGCGTGTCATGCACGAAGACACCTTTTAGACACAAGCTTTGTAGCCAGGCCTGTGTTTCCCTTTCTCCTCTGCTAGTGTGCAAAGTACCTACCAGTACCATGAACACTAGTCAATATAGGGGAGACTCTAAGTTATCACTAGCTTGACTTTTCCACATAACGTAAGTCATATAAGTGTTAGCTTCACCAATTATATCTTACCACTAGTTTGTGGTGAGCAGTTAATAACCTGGTCAAATCCTAAATTATTTGGAAGGTTCTATGGGAACTCTTTGGTCTGCTATTTAATTAAATGTAACCCATTCCTGGTAATGAACGTTTCATTTGATACCCAGAGATATCTTAGATATCTTGGTGGGGTGTCACGTGTGTGTGTTTGTGTGTGTGTGTGTTTATCTCTGTGTGCCCATGTCTGTGTACTACATATTTAATGTATATGTATTATACAAAATATGTATTAGCTTTTACTGTATTCAGTTTCCATATTGCCTTCAAATATTCCTTACTTTTAGCTGTCCCTCCCTGTATTTCTTCTGCCTTACAACCACTTCCTCCTCTCTTTTTGCTGGATACACCTGTTCTAGCCCCTACCACCACTTTCTATCCACGTTGTCATAGGCTTTCCATTGCTGTGAAGATATACTATGACCTCAGCAACTCATATAAAGGAAATGACTGAATTGGGGCTGGTATATAAATTTAGAGGTTTAGTCCATTGTCGTCACTGTTAGACAGGATGGTGTGGAGTCATACATGGTGCTGGAGAAGGAGCTGGGAGCTCTTCTGTATCTTGATTCTCATGCAGAAGAAGGAATCTTTGTTACTGGGTGGAGCTTGATCAAGTGAGGCCTCAAAACCCACCCCCACAGTGACACATTCCTCTAACAAGGCTACCCTTTTTCTAACAAAGCCACACCTCCTAAGAGTGTCAATTCTTATGTGGACCATTTTTTTCAAACAACCAAATTTATTTATTCTGTTTCCCCTTCCTTGCAAGGTTCTTCCCTCTCCCTAGTCCCTTAGTCTGTTCTTAACCTCTGTGGTTATGTGCATGTTGCCCTGCTTTTCAAAGACTTCACATCTAACAACCCAAATTTCGTTAAAAAAAAAAAAAAAGTATACAGCAAAATTGTCATAGCAAATACCGTAAAATAGCTCAATATGTATGAATGCTTTCTGCTCTTCCAGAAGACTACAGTTCAGTTCCCAGAACCCACAACCAGTGTCTCACAACTGTATTTAGCACAGATCCAAAGGATGTGATGACTCTGACCTCTAAGAACACATTCACACAGATGCATAAACCACATACTGTGCATCCACACATATGTGCAACCCATATAGATATACACACACACGCACAACCCACATATTGTACATACATACACAACCACACACCCACATAGTTTCATACACACACAAATGAATATACCCACATATCTTAAATGTACACACACACATAACCACAATATGTACATACACAAACATGCACACACCCACATAGTATACATGCACACACACATGCACTTACCCACATACTGTACATACACACAGTGCATATACCCACATATTATCCATACACACACACATGCTCATATTCATATACTGTCCCACACACACACACACACACACACGCACATACTGTAAACATAAAATCCCACATACTCTACATACACATATACCCATATACTGTACATACACTCCCACATGCACACACCCACATAGTATACATACACACACATGCACATACACACACACACATATATTGTATATACACTCACATGCACATGCACACATACTGTACATATATATGCATACATATATACCATACATCTATACATATCTATATAGTTTACATACATGTGCATAAATGTATGTACATACACACATTCTGTACTTACAGCCATACATGCAAATACTCACAAACTGTACATACACACTCACCCACATACTATCCATACACACACACAAACACACACATCCAAATACTAATATGTTGTCCTTACCCAAAAACCCACCCACAAACTGTACCTACACACACATAAGCACATACCCATATACTGTACAGACAAACACATAATGTTAAAATGCACTTTTCATTCATAGGGGAAAAAAAAGCCTTGTACTTTTGTCCAGAGTGAGATGCCCATGAGGGGAACTCCTGAGTACTTAGCTCTGAAACCAAAGAAATAACAGGCAGGTCATCTGAAGGTACATTATTTGGAAGTATGTGCTGTCCACAGTCAAGGGTCCCAGCTGCCACAATGAAACACTTGGAGACAGCAAATAACTATACAGCATGGATATTGTAAAGGGTGATGTTTCTCTGATTTCTTTCTCTGCCTCTTCGAATCCCCCATGACAGCGCCCCTTACCAGCAGGAAGTAGTTTGGAAAGAACGACACCCAAATTCCCAAATATTGTGTATAAATGTTTGTTTTCATTTAATTGGACTCTGTTATATAAAATTAAATAAAAAACTTATAAATAAAAAAAAATAACTATACAGCTTCCAAATCTTTTCTATCTGCATCTGAAGCACTGGTAAAATTTTCAGGCTTGCTCTTTCACTTGGAAGCATGGTTTAAACTTCACTCATGTTGTAGTTTTGCAGCAATTGTTTGCTTTTCTTTTCAATCACTGAGTAGTACTGTATAGACGGACCATTTGTCCTGGTTGGTTTTGTCAGCTTAACACAGCTAGAATTATTTGGGAAGAGGACCTACATTTGAGAAAATGCCTCCATCAGTTTGGTGTGTATATGGAAGTTTGTGGGATGTTCTTGATTAATGATGGATGTGGGAGGGCTCAGTGTACTAGGCCACTCTGGGCTGTTGGTTCTGGGTTGTATAAGGAAACAAATGGAACAAGCCGGAATGCAGCATTCCTCCATGGTCTCTGATCAGTTCCTGCCTGCAGGTTCCTCCCTTGTGTTCCTGACCTGAATTCCCAACATGATGAAATACCACAGTTAGATGAATTAAACGCTGTCCTCTATAAGTTGCTTCTGGTAAGAGTTTTTATCACAATAGAATCCTGCTGTTCCTGAAGGAACAGGACCGGAGGGGTATCCATCTTATCTCAAGTCTACATCACACAGTCCATTGCAAGCTAAAGCCACCCTATACAACCCCAAACTCCCTTTTTGCAAGGTTGTTCTCCCTTTTCTTGGAGCTATCTGGCAGTCTGTTTCTTAACGAAGGCTTTGCCTTTGGCCTTTGCATACTTCTGGTGGTCTCAGTCTCTCATAAGTCTCATGTCATTTTAATCACAATCTTAAAGATGTGAGAGGAGTAAAACTTGTAACACACTTGAACTGACATGAAGCCAATATTGAATGTTGGGCTGAGTATTAAGTTTATGTGAGTATTTAGTGAACTTGTGACATGGGCATGTAAACATCTGGTATTGGCATTTCTAAAGAAGAGAACTTGCAATGCCAACAAATGTGACAAGGAACACAGGAATACTTGTGACTTCCTCCATGTCTAAAGAATAGTTAGGGTAAATGATGGTCTTACATATCAAATGTTTCTCTGTAAACAAACAATGCTGTGTATTCAATAACCCTGAAAGTACTGGCCTTGACACAGTCTTTCCCACTGAAATGTAGATTTGTAACTCTGTTACCAAAAGAACCATACTAATAAAAACAAGCCTTGTCCTGCACATCCCACTCAAGTGCTCAGCTGCCTCCAGTCCCTTGGTTTCTCTGTTTCTGGTTTCCCCTCCTTTATCAGGAAAGGCAAGTTAGTCAACCTTCCTAAAAAATCTACCTTGCATAAGTTGTTAACTTTTCCACACAGAGAAAATTTTTCACAGAAATCTTAATTTTATTGTGTATTCCTGTGTTTACCCTGAAAAAAGATGATAGTACAACTTTAAAAGGAGAAATATACCAAAATTCATAGTAAATAGCAACGACCAGCCAAGGTATTATAAAAACTCAATAGCAATATCTTAATTCCAACACTTACACTGGCTCTCTAAGCAATACTGGACTGTTCTCATACAACTGATGAGACACTGTTAACCTTACTCAAAATTGTTCTTCCACGTGTACAAACATAAAAATGAAATTTCTGTTTCATTGGTATCACCAGTATGCAAATAAAAGAGACTTAAAAATAAGAAAGACTTACCAAACAGGACCCCAAAGAAAACATCACTCCTAGAACTAACTTTGTCATCTGCCTGTGAAACAGGTTTACTGGCTGAAGTATGCTAACAATGCAAAGATGCCAGGTGCCAGTGCCAGTGCCTGGGCTCTGTGCCCTACCTTCCACCAGAACCCAGACTAGGTAACTTTCTGTAGAGAAGAGACCTCCATCAGATTTCTACTGAAATAGCAAGAATGGAGCATAGCTGGTGGATGCATGTGCCACCTGACCTTCCTGCATATGTCTTGCTCTTTACAGTCCATGGCTCAAATACCCCACACCTGCTCATGCACACTTCTTTCTGACCTGGACTGGAAGTTCTAGGGACATCAGTATAGAAGTCAGAGGCAGATGGACAAGGGCGTCAACAGCTTCTTTGAAGAACTGCTTAGACATCAAGGCCAGACAGACAGCTCATCCCTTGGATAGCAGACCTGGTCTATTTCAGTAGAAATCTCACAAGAACAACTAGAAACCAGGACAGACTTTCAACAATTCCCATCAGAGGATCTCACCTCAGGTTAAACACAAGACCAGTTCAGCCCTGGAGGACCACAACATAAATTGAATGATGATGGCCTTCAGCATATTTATAAACCCTGGTTTTTCATATGAGTTTTCTTTCAGTTACTTAGTTATGTTGCTGTTGTCAAGGCAAGCTGTGGATTAGTCTGAATTTATGGGTCTCTCATCTTGAATGTGTGTGTTAAGTATAAACACATTTAGGATTGCTTTGATGGATTGAAACAACATGGCCCCCAAAGGGAGTTTCACTATTTGGAGGCTTGACCTTGTTGGAGGAAGTGTGTCACTGTGGGGGGAGGGCTTTGAGTTCTCTTTTGCTCAAGCTTCCCTCAATGTAACTTCCTGTTGCCTCTGAACAAGATGTAAGTACTCTTGGTTTCAGATCCACATATACCTGCACGCCATTATGCTCCCCATCATGACGATGATGGACTGAACCTCTGCAACTATAAGGAGACAGATATTTCCTATATGAGTTGCCATAGTCATGGTGTCTTTTCACAGCAATAGAAACCTCACTGAGACAAACATTGTGTTAAGAAAGATGGATGGTCCAGGGTGTATCATCTCCACATGATGGTGAGAATTGAATACTAATAATAACAGGAGACAGTGTAATAATTCATCGGAAGTATTCTGAACTTCGTGCGTTTTGAGTCGGTTTGCTGACATTTTCCTAGCAATCTCTTAAATGATGTTACAACATATGATTCACAAACTGGAAGATAATACAAATAGCAGTTCTAATGCATTCTTAATCCAACAGAATCACTCATGATGGTTATAAACCTCATTTCTGCAACGGTCATGTGGCCTTATATGGTTCTTAAAACTTCCTCTACTAGCCATTCTGTATTTCCACCAAGCTCTGCAAGCACCTGTGCAGGCCTTGAGTTTTCATGGAGGAGTGACACATACCTTCATTACTGAATGTCTGTGCCCTCTGTTATCCTTCCTGGGTAGCCTGTTGGAGTTTACCACTGTCTTTCATCATAGGACATGGTGGCACCGAGAGATGCCTCAGTGGATTCCCTGCACTTCAGATATAATCTTACCTCCAATGTGGAGAAACAATGCACTTGGCTCATGGTTATTTAGAGCAATTGCTGCTCCAAACACGGTTATATTTTACTTAGCCTGTTGGGTTAAGAGGATCAGAAGACCAAAGTGACCAAGGGAAGTCTGAGCTTAAAGTTCAATGGAATGTTTGTTATGGCTCATTTCAGGTGCACTGGCCCCTGGAACCAAATCAAATACGGTAGAAGCATTATGGTTGAGGGACCAGGAAATAAACATTTCCCTAGTGGGTTACTAGGGTACCAGTGAGAGGAACTACTCCCTTTCCACCCCTAGATTCCAAGACATGTGTATCCTGGCTATGGGATAAACCATACATACATTGGTCACAGATTAAAAACATCATATGCTGCTTTCTGGAGAAACCTGCCCTAGATCTCCAGGGTGGAGTCAAAAGGCCATTTCATCATCCTATCACGCCAGCTGCTTCAGGATGGTGGGGAGCACGGAGAGACCAGTGGATCCCATGATCATGGGTTGAATTTCACACTTATCTGTGAAGGGAATTCCTTGGTCAGAATCATTCTGTGTGAAATACGACGATGTTCAATGAAGCAGTCTATAAGACCACGGACGTTGCATTTGTCTGCTGAATTATGTGCAGGAGAGGCAAATCCCAAACCAGAATAATTATCTACTCCATTAAAGACAAAACCTGTCCTTTTCACAGAGGCACCGGTCCAATATCTTCAACCTGCCACCCAGGGAAAGGTGCCATATCTGGGACCTAGTGTTGGTTTCTGCTGCTGGAAGATGTGGCACTCAGACAGAGCTGTAGCCCAGCCAGCCTTGGTCAGTGGAAGTCCAGGTTGCTGAGCCCATGCATGACCCCATCTCTGCCACCATGGTTACTTTGTTTTTGAGCCCATTGAGCAATGCCAGGAATGGCTGGGGAGAAAGCCTGTTTGTCCCCAGAATAAGTCATTTTATCTACTTGATTACCTCTGCTGGTCACCTTTGAACGAACATTTACTTGGGACACAAGTATCCTCACATCCTTTGCCCATTTGCAGAGATGTAGCCACATTCTTTCCCCCCCAGATATCTTTCTCACCAATTTTCCAATCATGCTCTTTTCAAGTCCCTGACCATCAAGCCAAACCATTGGCTACAGTCCATGAGTCAATGAACAAAATAACTAGAATACTATGTGTACTGCACATGTTCTTCCCACTGTGAAGATTTCCCTTTGCCACTGTCTTTCAGATTTGTCCCATAAAGGGGTTGTAGTGCTGAAGCTGTAATGCTGTACTTCTGGGTGGTGCTTGTATAACATGCAGAACCATCAGGAAACCTGGTCCTCAGCCAGGCATTCGTAGGAAACAAAAAGCATTTGCTAAATCAGTAGCTGCATACTATTACCAGGAGGTGTGTTAATGTGCTCAAATCAAGTTAGGACACTATGTCTGGTGCAGAAGCTGCAATCAGAGTTACTACCTGATCAAGATTTTTAGTCAACTGCCATTCTCAGTGATCCATCTGTCCTCTGCTTGGGCCAGATAGGAGAATTACAGAGAGATTTGGGAGAATCAGCAGCCATGCAGCTATGCAGCAGTCCATGATGGTGCCTCTGATTTCTGTTGTTCCTCTAGGGATGCTAGACTAGTTTTGCTTCATTATTTTCTTTGACAGAGGCAACTCTAAAGCCTTCCATTTAGCCTTCCAACCATAACAACCCTCATTCCACAGGTCAGGAAATCAAATGGAGACTTCTGCCTACTTCTAAGTATATCTGTCTTACTATGCATTCTGGAACTGGGGAAATAAACACAGTGTGAGTTCAGGGACTCCAGGGTCTAATATGAGTCACATTTCAGCCAAAGCTCCATTACTCACCTGGCCTTCCATAAGCGGTTACTTTAACTGGAGGGACACAATGATTCTTGGGACCTCCTGCAATCAGTATCAACTCAAAACCTGTATCCAGTAGAACCTGGACACTCTGATTGTTTCCTTTCCCACAGTGTACACTTACCATTGTAAAAAGCCATAGGTCATTTGGGGGATGAACTAGAGAAAGGCTAACAGAAAGACTTTTATGTATCTTAGGAAGGTCCTTCCTCGGGGGAGCCTGGCCACCCCTTCATTCAAGGGATTATGGATCTGCAACCTGGCTCATGTCTGGAAAGTGATTCACTGGCTGAGATTGTCTTTTGCTGTGATTCAATGTAGTTCTTCTCTCATTGGTTTGCGGATTTTCAACCATACAGATTTAATAAAAATTCAGTATGATTCTTATCTATTTTGTGCCCGGAAACACTAACATTTATTATACAAGCCATGCTAATAAAAAATGCACTTTGCTTGTGCTGATCATTCCTGGTTGGGCCAAAACACATTGTCATGTCTATGCTATCCATTATGATGAGTACATTTACCTTGCTTTAGCAATTGAATGCTGCCACCTGGCCCGGTACCTCACAGCCCAACTGAACCCACTGTATTTCATTTATCCAGCTGAGCAGCAGCATATCCACCCTTCGGTCTGGAACAAGGAAAGGGACAATAGCAAATTTCTTCAAATGTGCTGGTGTCCCTCTCAGCATTTTTCATCTTGTAGGAATTTTGTAAGGCAACTCTTCTGGGCCTTCCCATTGTGGAAGATTAGGTTTTACACAGCACACCAACTCTAGAATTGAAATTTCCCAAACCTTAAATGTCCTTCTTCTACGTTAAGTCAGGGAATATGAGGCATCTCTTAACTGCTTTTCAGCACGCCATCTTTTGAGAAACGCCTCAGCCAACTTTTCAAGTAAACATTTGACCCATTTTTGTTTTTAACTTTCTAGCTTCTGTATTAACCCTAGACTCTCCATTCCTTTGATCTTTATCAGTAAACTCAGGCTGCTCTAGTTTTATGTTCTTTCCACCATTATCCCATACCTGTAAAATCCATCCCCACACATATTCCCCAGACTTCTGCTTGAATGAATTAGCAAATGTATTCAGCTCTTCGGTAGTGGAGCACATATCCTCATGGACTCAATTTTTTATTTCCCTTCTAGGAAGCTGTGAAACCATCATGGGAAATGGGCATCCCTGAGGGGATAGAGGGATAAAACAATACAGGTAAAGAGGGCTAAGCTTATCCTAAGGGCAGGTAAGTTGTGTGCAAATCTCTTCAGGAAAATACATACTGAGATGGAAATATTTTGCTTAGCCCAAGGCTGTCATAACAGATTCAACTTCTGAAACCATTAATGCCCTAAACCTCCGAGACTATTAATGAAGCCATAACTAAACACCAAATTAAATGTTTTCTCTCCTAATAGTTGCCTGTGGAATGGTATGGCTTCACAGCAACAGAACAATGACTGAGACAAATGCATACATGTGATTAAATATTTAAAAATACATCTTCAAAATGAAAATGATGATGAGAAAAAGCAAAAATGATTATGTATAGAGGAAACACCGCATCTATAGAAAAGGGCACTCCCAACGACAAATAGGTTTTTGAATGAAAATCTTAGTACCAAATGTCATTGGCTAGGAGAGTCTCTAAATTCTCACCGACACTGCCTCATTTGCATTCCAGAATGAGAAAGTAGCACTTTATTGCTGAAGACATTACATACTTTGGATGCAGGACATGGAGAAATAAAATTAGAATTGGCTTTCATACTATGTCTGTACTGGCTAGCTTTCAGAGTACCTGGTGTTGCTATGTGGCTTTCTAGGAAATAATTATCACCAACAGTCCAGCTTGGCTCTGGTGAGATAGTGGCACAACTATCATGAGTACCACCAATATCTTTGTTATGGGATTTATAATCACTCTGCAAGAGGGAATTCACACCTGGAACTGACATTCAGCACAAAAATCTGTTGGTAGGGAAGGTCACCGACCCCAGTGTGGAGTTCAATGTTATTTGTTTGATAAATGGATGTGATGTGGCTGCCTTCTTAACATTGTATCTGTCCTTATAGATCACTACTGGTGTCACCTGCAATGGGTCATGGAAGGAGACTTGCATTTTGGAAGGTATTGTATACTTCAGAGATTCAGAACCATTAGCATAGCCAATGAGGACATGTGACTGTCACTGTGGCAAGACCATCCCGTTCTTAGCCCTATGTAGTCCTTTATCTCACTATCACAGAAGAGCGAAGGGGGAGGAATGAGAGTCATTGAAGTGATGGGAGTGCAGCAGCTCCTTTGAATAGAAATATTCCCTCATTGAAGGGGCTCATGAGACTCAGTAAGTAAACAGCTCTATAGGTCTGAGGGTCATAATGACCCTTCCTCAAGATTATGGAAGTAATGACCAACAACTGGCTAGAGGTTCAACCAAGTTGCCGGGTGGAGATTCTTTGCCCCAAAGAGTTTCCTGTGAGTCTAGCAGAGGGCTCCAAGGCTACAGCATTCATGAGTCATCAGTCACACCAAGGTGGACTTTTTGCTGATACAGAAACATTGGAATCATCCCAGCTCCTGTAAATAGCCCCGACAAACACTTCCGATCCACAAATTGGACTTTGGAGTATTCATTATCCTGGCCCTGTATCTGAATAGATGTATATCCTGTCTGTTCAGGAAAAGTCCCACACAAAATTATTACTGTTGTTTTCACTTCATGTAATTTTATATATAGTCATCTCTAGTACAAAACTATGTTGAAAATTCTAGAAACTGGCTCTGTAATGTGACATTTGGACAGCAGACTCAGTGTTTTTCTCAGAATGTCCTCCAAACTCCTGTCCTGTGTCAAACTGCTCACCGATTCTCACAGGAATAAGAAGAAAACTAATGGCCTAAACATATTCAAAAAGGGAAAGCCAGCCCACTAACTCTATGGGCAGAGAACTGCTAGAACCCTGCACCTATCTTGGAACTGAGCTAGGAAATATTCCTTAGGGAGACTTGGGAAGCTAACTTTTTCTCCTCTCTTCCTATTTATTCACACCTGAAGAAAGATTCCTAACACCCTGTCAGCTGCTTATGGGTTCAGCTCCCATAAGCTTAAAAGATGATCATTTCTCTATTTTCATGAATGGCTATTTAATTTTTGACATGGTTTTTATATAAGGCAGAGTGCTAAAATAGTAACCCTTTAAAATTCACAGATCCCAATGGAGAATAATTCCCAACTGCTGCCACTAAACATCTGCTCCGGTAGGTTTGCTAGCACTTACAGACTAAAATGGTGATTGCTCCTGCTCCCAAACATTGTTTTTTATTTTGTTTATTGTTGCCCTCAATTTAAATGAAAATAACACACACACACACACTTTCCTTCATTTTAGTTGAAAATAACATACCCCCCACCCACCCTACACTACATACATATATATTACGCAAATACAAATATTTAAAGGATTTTTTTTTGTGTCGTCTCTTTAATTGCAAACTAATAAATGAATTCGTAAATATCCATTATAGGGCTTCTGCTCTTTCTTCTAAGTTGAACAACTGTTATTTTTCTATCATTAGCTATGCTTAACTAAGCCAACCACAACTTCTTACATCTTAATACTCCCCTATACACAGACACACAGACACAAATTGGAAGTACACCCAATTCAGCAAATTTTCTTCAAAAATATCAAGAGTGATGTATTTATATGAGTATAAAATCTCAAAAATCTCATTGTATTAATAGAATCAAACAGTATAAGGATAAAACAGTATAATTGTTTTAGTACAATTAATATATATATATACATATATATATGTATATATAAATATGATACAGATAAATCAGATAAATGTTTATAGAATAGAAAACTAGAATGGATTTTCTAAGCTTTTCAAAGGATTTTGTTCTGGTTTTTGTTTGTTTTGTTTTTTTGAGACATGGGCTTTCTGTGTATTGTTTTGGAGTTTGTCCTGGAACTCACCCTCTAGAGGCAGGCTGCCTCTGCCTCCCTAGTGGTGGGATTAAAAGCATGCACCACCAACTCCTTGCAGCTTCTCTAAGCTCTAAAGGTCAGAACATAACATTATTTAAGTGCTATAAATAATGAGATTTAAAGATATTATATATGATTTGATAAACTTCTAAGGTCTAAAAGCAATAATTACAAAAATCTGACTTTATATATATATATATATATATATATATATATATATATATATGTCTATCAAGGTTTGTTTAAAAATACCTGTCTATTAAACTACCATAGTTAGTTAAATGCATCAGAGAGTTATCTACATCCTCTCTTTAGCTATACTGGGTCTTCATCCACCATTCCTAATTGTCTGTCACTGGAGGGTCAGTACGGTTAGTCTCCACTCTGAATGACTTGTAAGGCAATGTCTTGGGGGGTCTGGGGATGGGAGGCATACTTTTTCAAACATTACTGGTACATCATACAAGCCTTCCAGTCTCTATTCACCCACAGGTTATCCTGTTGGATGGTCACGTCCAGGTTTCATAATAGAATTTTCCTTGGGTCCAATGCTCTATGTTTCTAAAGAATAGACAGCTGGGGGTGCCAGTTAACATAACCTGAAGGTGTCTACCTGGTGTGCATGAAGTTGACTTCTTAAGGATCTGTCATTAGCCATGTCTTATAATGTCTCCATAGAAAAAATTTCACTCAGATCTTTTGCTCTCAGCCACACCCTGGACAAGGTGATCATCTATGGGATGAGGAGATGAACATCTACAACATGGGTTCTTTCATGTTTAGACTGACTGATGTGTTATCCCTCCAATTATATTGTTGTCTTGGAGAGTTCCAATATAAAAGTGGAAAAACTTCAAAATTCCTTGTAGTAATAGTTCATCACTGCCCCCTCTCCCCATGTGCTCTGGAGATCTTGTCTCTTCCCCGTCTCAGAACACTCTTATAAACAGAAACTCGCTACAATAACAATTGATTGTGAGACAGAAAATGTAAAAGCCAGATGTGCCTAGAGAGACAGAGTCTGCGTTTGACAGAGCAATACTGTAAGCACAAACTGCTATATCCAGCGAAAGTACTGAAATTGAAAGAGAGCTAACATTTTCCATGAGGACTCTTGAAAGCCTGTTTCGGTCTGAGGGAGATAATGAAAGCACAGCTAAGATGTCACATGGAATAAACAAGAGATAGCAGAACAGTCCTTCAAAATAGTCTCAGAAAACAAAATGATACACATATTTCAACCGGAACGCTGAATGTTAAGTCTTAACTCCACAATAAAAGACACTGCCAAGTAGAATATACTAGAAAATACCATTCATCTTTCTACTGCCCCGAGAAACACTTTCTTATAACAAATAGAACCATCTAAGATGAATGGTGGGGAAGGTATATACAAGCCATGGAATTATTATAGACATCCATAGTAATAGAAACCACGGAGAATACAAAACCTCACTGGCTGTGTTATGGTAAGTGTGTCAATGAAGAAAGCAAGGAAGAACTTTTAAAATGTTTTGTAAACCTAAATTAAACCTAAAAAAAAAATCCAAAATATATAAATGGGACATGAGCTGGAGAGATGGATCAGCCATTAAAGGCTAGGCTCACAACCAAAAACACAGTGGGACACAAGGAAGGCAGTCTTAAAGGGAATTGTTTACACTGATAATTATCTACCTTTTAAGAAGTCCCAATAATATTCTTTTTTTCTTTTTCTGGTTTTGTTTTTTTTTCCAGACAGGATTTCTATTTGTAGCTTTGTTGTCTCTCCTGGAATGCACTCTGTAGACAGACTGGCCTCAAACTCACAGGGACCCAACTGCCTCTGCCTCCCGAGTAGTTGTTTTAAAGGCATGTGAAACCATAACCTGGCAAGTCCCAATAATTTGATGTGATTATTCTTAAGGCCTTAAAAAAAATATCTAGAAACATAATACGGGACAAGATCATGAAAAGTGTGGCTGAAACTAGTGGAACAGAAAATTAAAATATTATTAAAATGAAATTGACTCTTTGAAAAAGCAAATACTATTGATAAACTTTTAGACAAATCAATGGATGAAATACCTCAGTTAGTAAAAGAAGGCATGAAATTAGTAAACTTTACTACAGGTATGCATGAAATTCAGAAAAGAATATGGGCATAATTAAAACAAGAAAAGTCCTACTCCACTAAATTAGAACACATAAAATCACTGGATGCATTTCTAGAATCATCCTATATAAATATTTAAACCAGATAAAATAAGTGATTTAAACTGATTTAAAACTAGAAGCAAACTTGAAACAGTAACACAAAGTCTCCCAATGATAATGTGTTTACCACTCTAAGATAACAGTGGGAAATGAGGGAATGGGGCTGATAAATATTGTGAATTAAGTTCTCACATAATAGCCACGTTTATTCTGAGCATCATCCAATTTATACTCAGAGGATTAAGTAGTCACGTGCATAGACACAAGTGCAAGTGACATGTGACAGGCAAGTTATATGTGTCAAAACAGCCAAGTATATTTGTTGTGTGTGTGTGTGTGTGTGTGTGTGTGTGTGTGTTGTGTGTGTGTGCTTGTATGTATACAATCACTCCTCTGTAAAAATAATGAAATGAAAATTTCAGGACAATATATATGGCCAGATAAAAATATATTCCCAGATCAGCCAGGTTCAAAAAGTCAAATGTTGTATGTTCTCATAATATGGAACCCTATCTTTGAAGGTTCTGTATGCTAAACAGGGCTACACTTGGAAGCTGTATAATTAGAAATGAAGCATTGTGGATGGACCTATTGAGGCGAGAAGAGACTGAAAATACAGTATGGAAGGGGAAAGCTGAAAAATATCTAAACATGGAGGTGTTAGGATGTGGGGAAATGAGAGGTAAATGCTTCATCAAAATGAGGATTAGGTAAAGACACTATATTAACTCATCATTTTGCCACCTGAGTAAAATATGATTGGAGGAGACAATAGACCAAAGTTGACAAAAAAATAACAGTGGGAGAATAAACTAAAATTTCAAGTGGATATGAGAGTAAAGGGTATGTGAGGGCAAGGCATAAGGTGTGGGTTAACCAAAACTAAAGATCCATGAAGAAGTATGTGGAAATCCACTAATTGAATTTAAAATATATACTAAAAAGAGTATATGCAGAGGAAAATGGAAAGTGTTGAAATGCTGCTTGGAGAATCCTTTGGACTTTGAATATAACTTCAAGAACCAGATACATTATTTGTAATAGCAAGAACCTGGAAACAACCTAGATAACCATCAACTGAAGAATGGATAAAGAAGATGTGGCACATTTACACAATGGAATACTACTCTATGAAAAAAAAAATTACAATGGAATCCTGAAATTAGCATGCAAATAGGTGGATCTTGAAGAAACCATCCTGAGTGAGGTAACCCAGTCACAAAAAGAGGAATATGGTATGTACTCATTCATATATGGATTTTAGACTTAGAGCAAAGGATCATCAGCCTATAACTCACACCACCAGAGAAACTAGGATACAAGGAGAATTCTAAGGGATTCATATAAGGTCCCTCAGAGAAGGGGAAAGGGACAAGATCTCCTGAGCATATAGGAATTGGGGGAGGGGCAGTGAGTGGAGATGGAGCTAGGAGAAAGAGAAGGGGAGGAGAAGAAAGCACATGGGACTAGGAATATAGAGTCAGGGGAGGAATAGACAAGAGAAATAAAAAGAGAGATACCATAAAATAGTGAGCCCTTATAGTTTTGAAGAGAACTGACTTTAGAGAAATGTCTAGAGAATTACAAGACTGACCCCTACTATCAATTTGAGCAACAGTGGAAAGGCTAACATAAATGCCGTTCCCTGATAATGAGACTGATGACTAAGTTATCTACCATCATGGAGTCCTCATTTAGTAGGTGACAGAAACAGAAACAGACACCCATAGCTAAACACTGAGCCAGACTGGAATCCAGATACAGAGAGGGAGGACAAGACCAGGCTATAGAAACCCACTGTCAGAGACAGCTGACCTGAACAAAGAGGAGCAAATGGACCCCCACACTGATACTTTGGAAACCAGCATTGGAATGACTCAGACCCCCTGAATATGGGTCCCAGAAGTCCTCGGCAATCTAAGGGACCTCTGACAGTAGAACCAGGATGTATCCCTGGTGCAAAAAAGGACTTTGGGAGCAAATTCCTCATGGAGGGATAATCCCTTAACCTAGAGGCAGGAGGGCAGGCCTAGTTCCTACTCCAAATGACTTGACATATTTTCTTGACGCTTGCTGGAAGATATCACCTTCCTTGTGGAGTGTGTGTGTGTGTTTTTGGGGGGATGGAATGGGAGGATGGTTGAGATTGCATGGGAGCAAAGGAGAGAGGGAGGGAGGGAAAGAGAGGGGGAGGAAGAGGGGCCTGAGTTCAATATGTAAAATAGTAAAAGAATAAAAATAAATACGTAAATGAGCGAAAAAAAAAAAGAGAACCGGGTGTTGAATACTTGCCTATGAACTACTTACTGATCAAGAAGCAGAGACACCCACAACAACACAAGCTTTTGCCAAAGCTTCTTGTTGCACAAAATAACTAAATGCAAAGATCATATTTCTAAAGACCCCACACATTTTGGTGGCAGAACATTGATTAATCAATGCAAAACTGACCAGTAAACTCCCTGTTGGCAGGTTTTCATATTGTGGGCCCTTAGATGTGAAAGGCATCAGTGATTTTACCCGGTCATGGACTTTCAGTGATACTGTACTAATGAACTGAGAAGTAAGATGTTTCCACTTCTGCTATGGTGGCATGATGGTTATGAAAGCAACCAACCACATTTTGATTGGATTTGAGACCTGTTTCATATGAGGGATTTGATATCACATACTATTTAAGCCTTGTCAAATGCTCATTTCTAAGGAAGTCAAAGGCCCTAGTTACAGAACCTGTCACTGATGTCTTCATCAGTGGTCGTGTTATCAACCTAATTCTTGTTATTTATATTGTATTCATAGATTTGTCCTGCTTTCAACATCAGCCAGAGAAGACATTTTTTTTTTTTTTTTTTTTTTTTTTTTTTTTTTGCAGAAAGTAGTACTTAATGCATAGACATATAAACCTGTTAAAGTGAAAAGAAAAATTACTCTTAGTCTTAAGCTTCAGTTGGGTTACCTACAATAAGTTCCCATTACCCAAGGCTCAGGGAGTTTTGAGGTTTAAAAAAAAAAAAAACCTTCAAAAATCTGACTGTGGGATAATTCCTGGAAATACTCTTTTCTGAACATGACATGACTGGTGAATATACCAACTCCTGTCACTTGTGTGGTCTACATAAGAATGGCATAAGATTAAGTCAGTCAGATTTTTCATATTTTTGAGGGGAGGGCTCCCAAGGACTCTCCTCTACTCAAGTAGCTGTTGGCAATTCATCGCTGCCAAAGTAGAAGAATCACTTTTGATTGGAGTCCTGACTGCTGAACATTTGGTCATATTCCAGCTGGTAGCTGCACAGCCGTGAACATATGAGTAGCACTAACAGACTCACTGGGCTAACAGTATTTTTTTAAGGCCGTGAACTCTAGAAGGAGGCAGACTAATAAATACCAGGTGACATTGGTGAGGGCTAGTCATGTGCATAAGATTTCTTAAAATTTTCAAAGTTTTATTGAAACTTTCAAAGACTGAATGAAAAGTTGTCAAGCAATGAAGAATTTCATTTTGGTGCATTAATGATAAAAGAAATATTCAATTTAACCCCTTGGCTTTGGGAACATTGCTGAGAAAATAGATCCTAGCCAATGTTTTTTAGAAAGCAGCTCAGAGTGTATAATTGAAATGTAATTATTTACTTATTTATGGCAGCATAATTTTTCTACCATTGTTCCATTTTGCTCTCTTTTCATGAACTATTGTTTTGTTCTCTCAAAACAGATTCTGCTGAGGAGCCCACTGAGCTAACTATAATGAGTAATTATAAATAAAGCCATTGGTTGTTATGATGATGTTTAAAAACTTATTTTAAGAAAATATTTTTGTGTTCCAAAGTAAAAATCAAAATTCCTGAACACCTTCAGACATGTTTGTGGGGCCTAAGTTTTTCACTGAGCATTAGCAATCCAAATTTGTCATTTCTTAAAGACTTGAGTGCACATAACCTTACTGAAATAACAGGGAAGAATAAATTCATTGGTGTCAATGCAAACATTCCTGACTTCAGACAAGTGACAACCCCAACAACCCGTGGGGTTCCGGAGGGAAAACACTAGAACCAAAACTGGATCCTAAGGCCAGACTTCCTCACTGGCTTAGATGGGTAGGACAGAAGTGGTAATTGCTTCAGGGACCCTTGCCAGACTTGAAAAAAAAATCCTGGAACAGTCAACAGTCAGTTAGTGCACACACAGGTCACTGCATTGTGCTCTCACAGACTCACCAGGCAGGGGGTTTCCCTTCCCTAGCCTGTTCCCTCAGCATCCAGGTGACTAAGACACATGGACTAAGGACTTAATCAAGATATTTGTAGGGTATTAAACATTTCACAGATATTAAATATACAACTCGAACACAAAATCTAAAATGAGCAAGTTCTTTCATCCAATGCTGATATTCAGATACAAACTTTAAGTATTAATTTATTTTTAAAGGACTCGTACAGTTGTGTAAATTCATAAGAGGGTTGTACGTCTGGCAGGAAAAAAATTATACTTCCCAATCACTTTGAGTCCATCTACATACATTTGTGGAGTATTATAGAAGGACCAAACTCCTCATATTCTCTTTTGGTAATACATATCTGCCTGAAAGTGGGCAGTGAAGCCAGGATGGAGCCACCAATCCAAACTGAAATCTTTCCATCTTTGGAGGGAATGCTCTTTACCTTAAATGTTATAGGTGCTAGGGCCATGAGTTCCTTTTGCATCCTGTCATTAATGCCTGGGAACATGGTGGTGCCACCAGACAACACAATGTTGCCATACAGGCTCTTGTGGATGTCAACATCACACTTCAGGATGGAACTAATTGTGGTTTTGTGGATGCCACAACACTTGATACCCAGAAAATTGGGCTGGAAAAGTGCCTCTGGGCACTGGAACTGCTCCTTGCTCAGAGTGATGATTTGGCCATCAGGTAGCTTGTAACTCTTCTCTAAGCAGGAGTGTTCAGCAGTTGCCATTTCTTTTTCAAAATCCAATGCAACATAGCATAGCTTCTCCTTGATGTCACGGACTATCTCCCTGGAGGCAGTAGTATTGAAGGTATAGCCCCGCTCTAACAAAATTTTGATTAGGTAGTCGGTTAGGTCCCTGCCAGCCAGGTCCATACGCAAGATGGCATAGGGAAGGACTTGGCCTTCGTAGATGGGCACAGTATGTGTGACCCCATCACCAGACTCAACGGTCATGCCTGTTGTTCGGCCAGAGGCATATAGAGATAGTGTCGACTGAATGGCCACATACATGGCCGGGGCTTTGAATGTTTCAAACATTATTTGCATCGTATTCTCTCTGTTAATTATTGGGTTAAGTGGGGGCTCGGTTAGGAGCAGTGGGTGTTCCTCGGGAGCCACACGCAGTTCATTATAGAAGGTGTGGTGCCAGATCTTCTCCATGTCATCCCAGTTGGTGACGATGCCATGCTCAACAGGGTACTTCAGGGTCAGGATACCCCTCTTGCGTTGGGCCTCGTTGCCTATGTAAAAATCCTCATCATCGATGCCCAACATGATTCTCTGGTAGCGGGGCCGCCCTATGATGGAGGGGAATACGGCCCTGGGGGCACTCTCACCAGCAATGCCAGCTTTGCACGTTCCAGAGCCATTATCAATAACAAGGGCTGCTGCAGTTTCTTCTTCCATTGCCATTGCATTAGGGAACATAGGGCAGCCTAGAGATAGATGTTCAGCATAGAGCAGAGGGAAAGAGTAGGCAGGAGTAAAAAAAAAAAAAAAAAAAAAAAAAAAAAATGAGGTGTAAACTGTTGATGAAATATTTACTTCTTATAAAAATACTAATTGGTATTTCAATATGTCAATAGTGCAACACTGTATACACATACCCACATACGAAAAGGGAACAGCTATTATTTTCCATGAGGGTGTCTTAGTGTTTAATGATTCCTAACTATTTTTATTTATTGGACAGAAATTTATTTCAGTCTTTCATCATAAAATTTTCTACTGTGCTGGTGGGCAATCATTTAAATCATTCTGATAGGAGCATACTTTATTTTACTCAATATTGATGTGTGCCTGTAAGGTTTGGGTATCACTTTTCAAGTAGGAAATAGTAGTTGTCGGCTAGAGGTTTTCTGTAGGAAATGCCATGTCCCAAACAGAAAGTCATAAGTTAAGGTCACTCTGAAGCACAAAGTGGGAAGAGCATGAAAGGCGGTGTAGTTAAGAGATGAAGAGAAATACCAAAAGGAGTAGCTATAGCTATCACTCTATTAAAACTATCATGGTTAGGATATCACTAGTTACTTAGAAATAGCAGAGGATAACACAGGAAGAGAATGGCTCAGCATGCAGTGTTGGAACGGACTCAGGTTATACAAGTTAATTTCTATGTGTTTGGACCTCCGTGTTTACACAACAGTTCATGTTCACAACTGCTTTGCAAGGGGATCTTTCTCTGTGTGGTTGGTGCCTGAATTTGGCACAATGAGTAAGTTAGGGGAATGGTTTACAGGAAGGGAAGGTGTTTTCCATCTGAAGTAAGGGGTTTTTCTGAAAGACTGAACTTGTTAAATGGTCACAGCCAAGTATCCAATAGGGAATGTGAATAAAGGAATTAGAAGATGTACAAATCTGAAGTTGTGCAAAACTGCACTACCTTATTCCTTGAATAAGCAGGTCAGATGGGAATGACCCATGTGAACATTTTTGTGTTGTTTGTGTCACTTTGTCATTTTTCTGTTGCACATTTTCCTGTGTTGAAGCACTCATCTGGGTGCCCTGTGATGCCTTGTGGAGCCCAGAGCATATCACAACACAATACCATTAACTAGAGGTGTAGCTCACTGGCACAAAACATGCCTACTCTGTTGAGATTCTAGAAAAATCCCTAAACAAAATACCACCAACAATAAGAAAATTTCATATAACAAAACAAAAGGGTAAGCATTACAAAGAAATGAGAGCTTATGGTTGTATGGGTCTGTGACTTTGCATGCAGAGCTCACTGGAACTGCTCTAGAGGATAGAATGGGGTCTCTAATATGTTAACTGTGCAAGATAAGGACAAAAAGAAGACATGTTATTCATGTTATACTGTAGCATTTGTAGCTACAGATCTGTATCCATGACTGATCAAGGGCACTGAAATAACTGATGCATACAGTAAAACATGCACAGATGTATACAAATAAGCTGAATAGCCTCATGTATACAAATGGCATGCCAAAATATTCTGAGGCTCATTTATGAATCAGTTCATATACAATAAGATGAAGTTAAAAAGTGACTTTCTCCTATGTACTTAGATTTATCTCCAACACTACCTAAGGTTAATGTAGATTACATTTGGATACCTGAGAGTTGTGGGAGGGAGGAGTGATTGGTACAGTGTATCCCAATTTCCCTACTTCTGTTTACAAAACTCCCTACTGCAGGAAACATCTACTATTTGATTGCAATAAAAATGCAGTTAGACTTCTCTCAAGATTCTGAAAGATAAACTCATAATTCACCAAGTTCTTTTCCTACCATCTGCCTAAACAATCAACTACCCACCTTTTGCAAAATATCCATTGCACATGTTTCTTGACTTCATCCATTTCATCTTCCAGTTAAGTATTACTTTAATATCTGCTTTTATATAAACTCATCAGAAATAATTTAAGAAGCATATAGTATCCTATTGAACTAGTACTTTGGTGATGTATACTATTATACTTTCTATTTCTGCAGATATGATTGATTTCCTCAGGCTCAAAAATGTGCCTTCTATAGGCCCTAATACTTCTTGAACAACTGTGGTTTGAACATATCGAGAGTTCTTTGAAGATAAGCATCTATTCTTTCCTCATTCAAATGGGGTTGGTTACAAATGGTTAATGATCACAACCAATATCTTTTTAAAGGTAAAAAGGGAATTATGGTATAGATACGAATACTTTGTTTTGGAATGGATTTTCATTTATTGATACAATTTAAGGTCAATTTTGTGATGTGTATATTTCTCCTTTTGTTTAGGTATTGTTTTTATATTGCTCATTTAGAAATGTAATGTATAATGTAGTACATACAGATTATAGATAATTACCTATGATAGTCAAAGCTTAGAGTTAAGTTAGTTAGGTTTTCAAGATACACAGAGATGTATTTGAGATAGATAGGAATTCTTCAAACCTTTCAAAGACCTACAGAATATGGCATTTAAAATGGTTTAGGGTTTTTCTCGACAATGAGACATAATTGTTCCTGGCAACACCACCTTCGTCAAAAAGGAAGATGGACATTGAAGAAACTCATTATGGAGTTTGCTTTCAATATGGCAAGACTAGCCCTTTAGACAAGATACTGCTCTTGTCTGGACTGTTTGACTTTATGCTGTATAAAATGGACATGCAGGACCCACAGAAAGGTGGCTGGTGATTCAAGATGGACATTGCTACAGAGTTCCTGCTTCATGGAAGAGTCTGCCAGACAGTCTGCAGGACACAGAGAAAAGTGACTGACAAACTGCCAATACAGTCAGACAGTTTAAAGTTTCCTGCTTTGCTGAAGAGTCTGCCAGACACACTATGGCCTATGGGCTGAAGATGGAAGATTACAAAAGAACTTCGGGTGAACAGGCAGTGAGTTGTCTCTGTCATTTCTAGAGTTTATATATTATCCTTCTGTGGTCTTTGAAGGAGTTGAAGACAGATAGTTATGGTTATAGTTTTCATTAGTTAGGATTAAAGGTAAGTTACTTAGACTTTAGATACACAAAGATAGAATAGATGATGAAATATTTTCTTCAAATCTTGCTAAATGTTAATGGACTAAATATTGTTAACTGTGATTCTTATTTGATAACTGTTGTGTTATATATTTTGCTATGTTAAGGTTAAAACCCTTCTTTTTATTTAGACAGAAAAGAGGAGATGATGGGAGATGTTATTCTGTATAGGTTTCTCATACTGGTTAATAATAAAGCCCTGTTGGCCAATAGGAAAGGAAGATGGAAGGGACTAGGAGAAAAGGAGGAAAAAGGAAGTAAGGAGGAGCCAAGATGGAGAGTCTGGAGAGAGCAATACGTGGCAGCCGGCTCCTGGTAAGAAGAGCACATGGAAATACATAGATTAACACAAATAGGTTAATAATCAAGACAGAGCTAGCCAATTAGAAACTAGCACCTGGCCAATAGCATTGTATCAAATGCAGAGTCTCTGTGCATTATTTGGGGCTGGCGGCATGGCGGCAGGACAAGACCAGGCGGCGGGCAGAAAAACCGTACTCCTTACAAGACAGGACTAGGGGTCAAGGAGGATTCTGGGAGAAGTAGGATAGAGGAGGGTCTCGATGTGATCCCAGGAGGAGAAGACAGGAGTCTGGCATTCTCAAAAAATGAGACCATATATAAATACATATATTAGTCATTATGGATTAATATTTAAAGACAGAGCTAGGCAATAAATCCTGGAGCCATTTGCCAACAGCTTTACAACCAAAAGTGTCTCTGTGTCTTATTTTGGACCTGACACAGATGTGGAACCCGGCAGGCAGGAAAGTGTTCATAATATTAAACTGATACAGCTTCATCAATAACTAGCTCAACTTTACCTATTACTCAAAGCTAGTAACTTGTGTCTTCTCTAATCACTAGTCTATTTGGTGTATGTTTTGGTGAACATTTCTTTAGCTGATTGAAACACTGATCTACTTTCCAAAACTTACATAATGTATACTTTGCAAAAGGTATGACTTACACTTTCCTACACGCATCCCAATATTTATGTATGTAGCTTTGTTCATATTCAATAAAAGAGAACTTTCCATACCAGTTGCTTGGATGACAGTAGGGTCATTCACTTTCTGTAAAAAAAAAAAAAAAAAAAAAAAAAAAAAAAAAAAAAAAAAAGCACTAGTAACACAATTTTTTAGATAAAAATCTTCCTAGATTATAGAAAAACATATTATATTCTTGTTTAAAAAATTACAGGAAGAAATATAGAAATTCACACTGCAACATAAAATATGATAAAAACATGCAACATTGTTCAAATGGAAAACATGCAAAATGTTACTACTAAATCAAGAAGGAGGAAGAACATTCAATTGAATTACATTAAAGAAATGAGTTTAATAATTCACAAAACTAATTTTTCAAATGTGTTTCAATTTTAACAGTAAGACAGGATAAATAGAGATGATGAATGCCACAAACAGGCAATGTGAATAATGGACAATTAGAAACATGGGCATGAAAACAGTCATCGATGTAACTTAGACCAATCAGGGAAGGCATACACACTGGACACATCACTACCTAACCACATAACCCTCAATCTCAGAAAAAAACACTGACCAGCAATTTCCATGCTAAATCCAATTCTGACTCAAGGGCAGCTTTCCTTGAATTTCTGCCATGGATGCGCTGGGTTTCTCTTTCAGAGCTACTGTTTCAATTTGCAGTCTGACCTATCCCTGAGCATTTGACCTTCACCTGGCTCCATAACTCAAAGTACTCAGTATAGCTTCCTTCACTTTGTGTGTCCAGGGAGATTACACACTTTTGGAATTGACAGTTTCTTGTATGGCTGCGAAGCATCAGGTCTTAGAACAAACATCCTTGAAGGAATGTAGATCAGTGGATCTGAAGATATAACTGGGCAGAACCTCTTACAGGAATGCAAAGAGATCCTTCTTTCTCCCCTATATAAATCTACACTCCAAATTCACCTAGGCTCTGGATCTCCACTAAAAATTCAACTAAGATCTATCACAGAAGGATGACAGGACTATATTCTAAGAGAGTTATGATTACAAAGACAAGAAATGTTTTCATTGCAACTTCTATGTTTTGAGTCATGAACTATATGAGGTAGTATAGATTGGCCATTACTTTCCATGTGGTAATGTCACCAAATCCAACAGTACAGACAAAGTGATTAAAGTGATCTTACTACGTTACAAAACAAGCCTTTGTCACCATCCAAAGGTGGATCGTTGTGGTGCTCAGTGTTAAGGAGGCACTCATCCTCTATTTCAGGATTCAATGTCCAGTCCGCTGTCAAGAAAAAAACCCACACTTTTAGGAAACAAAATAATCTAACAGATCCAACAATATTATTATGTGAGTTGTCACTACAAGGCAGCTTTGCAATTAACAGATTCAATCACCCATAAGAATTCACTGTCCAAAAACAACTTGCAAACTAAGAAACACAAACACCTTCCTAATACAGATAAGCTCCGTTGCCAGAAGGTGAATAGTTAAGACCATGAGGCTTTCCCTAGAAATTCCTGACTCCATGAATGTTTGACTTCTACATTTGAAGGAATTGCAAGGGCACATTTATTATGTGGCTTCCCTATTGTCTCTCAAAGGACACCAAGTCTTGAAGATTTCACCATCACTTCATCAGAACTTTGCCCAGGATGACATTTATTTTTCTGTCAGTGTCAATTTTCTGACATTTGAAGCTTCCTTGTCAAAATCCTGGCCTCAGGGCACAGGGGAGATGAGGAAGCTCTTCTGGGCTATATGACTTACCTCACCTCCATAACAGAGGTATTGTGATTGTTTTCAGTGGCGCTATCCCATCAGGTGATTCAATTTGGACTTCACAATGAACACAGGTCCTTTTAGGCTGTTTTTTTTTTTTTTTTTTTTTTGCCCTGAATTTTCCTTATTCCCAACTTTTTATACATTCAGACCCAGACACATGTATCCTATGACAAGTTTGGTGTTGCAAATTATGCAAATTTACCATACATTATATAGTGTTGACAAGATACTCATTAGTGGACTAAGTACCTTCATCTAGTTTTCGGCCAAAACTTATTGCCACTTGTCTTTCTTTGTTGGATTGTGGAATCTCAGGCATACCAAACACAAAAGCATTTTCATGATTCCGTGAAGTCTATGAAAGGGACATTTAGAAGAGGTTTCAGTTAGGATGCTTTCTATTCTTGAAAACAGCTTGATTTGTTATTTGTAGAAAATAAGACTTGATAAAATTGGGAGTCTAAAGGGACACAAAGATTATCCTGGGGAATTCACATCTTTCAAGAGAGGTGAATCTCTATTATCTTCTAGCTCCCACTTATGATTAAGGAAACACCAGAAGGAAAGAATACAAAAACAGAGTTCAACTAGACATACCAAGATAATCATCACTGTTAATTCTCCTAAGGATGTGGTAACATTATCTACTAATGAGCTTTGGCATATTAATCAAACAATTGCCTATTCAACTCTTGTTGAAACAATAACATTGACAAAAAATGTATGAGAGAGGAGACCCAAATTACTAGATGCATAAAATGAGGTTAACACACCAGGCCACAGGACTCCAGATGACACTAGGGGTTAACAGCACTGGACCTCAACAGAGAGCCTACCTATGAGATCAAGAGCCCATCAACAACCAGGTCAATGTGTGATAGATGGCCAGGAATCTAATATATAGGGCAAACAATCTTTGAAATGCTGGATTCACCGGGCACATGAAATTTGACTGTTGGGATCCCTGTCATGAGCTACATAGAGGCTACAACTCACACCGAAGCCATTTTACAGGAGAAAATTAGTCACAAACAACAAAGTGTAATCAAAACGATAGGAGGAGATTCTAGGACAGCTACAAAGGACACACACACACACACACACACACACACACACACACACACACACACACACACAGATCAGGAATATATGAGAAAGGAGACACAAATCCCAGGTGCATAAAACGAGGTTACAGTCAAAACGATAGGAAACAAATCAAAACGATAGGAAGAGATTCTAGGACAGCTACCAAGGACCAAGACAAGAAATGTTTTCTTTGCGAAATCCAACTTCTGAGCCGGGAATGGATGAGGTAGCTTAGAAATGGGCATTACATTTCAGGTGGTGATATCATCGAAGACAACAGGAGTAGGTGATTAAGGTCAGCTTTCTACCTTACAAATCGTGTTCATTCGCTCTCTCATCGCAACAAGAACATGATTCGTTGGGGTGCTTGGTGGTGAGCAGCCATCGGTCCTCCATCATGCTTGTCAATGGCACGTCCCCTGTGGAAGAAGGATTTACACGAATTTAGAAAAAGAAACAATCTAAAGGAACCTAACAATAATTTCACATTCCTTGTCTCAAGAATTCATCTTCGCAATTGACGGTTTCCACCCTCATAAGAAATCGCTGCCCATTGCAATCCTCAGAACAACTAGCAAACATGGAAATACCTATCTATACAGGCTATGTTGCAAGAAGGTGGATGATCAAGACCATGGAGGCTTTCCCTAGAAATTCCTCACTCCGTGAAAGTTCCCATTCACCCTTTAGAGAACCTTCAAAGGCATAGTTGTTACCTGCCTGCCCTATCGTCTCTCAAAGGACATCTAGTCTTCAACACATCACTAATCACTTCATCAAAACTTTGCTCAGGATGCCATATAGTTTTCTGTCCCTGTGAATTGTCTGACATTTGAAGTCTTGCTGTTTTTCTCCTTGTCAACATCCTGGCCTCGGGGCACATGGAGGACTAGCAAGCACTTCTGAACTCTATGAATAACCACACCTCCTTAACTGGTATTGTGATTGTTTCTGAGGTACTATCCAAGGAGATGATTCAATTTGGAGCTCCCCATGAACACGGGTCCCTTTATCCTGGTTGTTTTGTTTTGTGTTTTCTAAGTCCCACATTTTTGCTCCTTCAGCCCCATACACATGTATTCTGTAAGCAGACATTTTGAAGGTTTTTGTTTTTGCTACAAGATATCCTATTTTACCATCCAGAAAACTTTGCAGACAAGAGACTTTGAATAGACTACGAACCTTCCTCTGGTTTTCCATCTTCGGCCGATGCCACTGGCCTTTCCTTATTAGCTGGTTTCAGCACATCCAGCCCGCCATCCTCGGCCTGCCTCATATCTGGCAGGGGAATCTGTGGACGGGTCATTCGGAACAGGTTTAGTCAGGCTGCTTTCCTTTTCTGAAAACACAGCTCAAATTGTTGTTGTCAGAATGTATGACCTGACTAATTATGGAAGGGAGTCTAAAGGGAGACCTAGGTTATGCAGGGCAAATCTCGCCATTCCTGCCTTCGGCATCTCTACATTTTCTAGCACCCACTTATGGGGATGCAGACAACACAAGGGACACATACACAAACAGATTTCCACCTGACTGACCCAGGTATTTATCTCTCTTGCTCCTCCTCACGAGGTTGTTGGGTTTCTACTAATGGGCTTTGAGCATATTAACCAAACAAATTCTTGCTCAGACTTGTCCTGGAATCAAAGTCCTAAAGAGATTGTACAAGGATGTGTTATCATATAGGCGTTTCTGAATGCCAGTCATACTGGAAGTTGGGCATCGTGTCAGCCTTCCTCGCAGATTGTCACCTAGGGTGTCAGGAGAATGAGACAGAAGCTGATTCTTGACACTGGCTGAAGGCAGACTGATATAAACTAAGCAAGTTGAATGAATTGCCTTCAGACACAACAAAATTATCGCGAATGCAATGAGAAACAAAACACAACAAAACAACCCAAAAGGCAGACAAAGGAGAAAAAAAAATGGACATGTAAGGGAAGTGACTTTTCTATTTGTATTTGAAACATGTCCAGCATGAAACCCAGCAGATTGAGAATAAATGCATGCCATAACTCGGCAGCAAATTCATGTTTGTCTTTGACCTCGAGAATGGCAACAATCACAGACCAACATTCGTCTGGAGTTTCTGCATTGGTAAA
Source organism: Phodopus roborovskii (assembly GCF_943737965.1). Classification (NCBI taxonomy): domain Eukaryota; kingdom Metazoa; phylum Chordata; class Mammalia; order Rodentia; family Cricetidae; genus Phodopus; species Phodopus roborovskii. Next base: position 38,025 of record NW_026126655.1, read on the forward strand.
GACAGACAGGCAAAATACTTAAGGCTGCCCCTTTGTCCAGTAGTGCTCCCCTGTTCTTGGACATTGAGGGAGTACACACACACTGGAGACATCCTTAGCTCTCCTGTTAGCACTCAATCTCACAAAGAACTCTGAACAGCAATTTCCATGCTCAATCCCACTCTGTCTCAAGAGCCGTGTCCCTTGAATTTCTCCAATGGATGTGCTGGGATCCTCTCTAGGCTCTGGTGTTTGCTCCTGCTGGGCTATCTATCCCTGATCCTTGAAACTTCTCCGGGAATGTCACTCCAAGTTCAGCGCCCCTGCACACAGGAGGCTACCGGGTACTCCATGGCAGTTTGCTTCCATCACTCAAAGTACACAACTTAGCTTCCCGAATTTTGAGTCTGCCTTAATCACACAGTTTTGGAACTGACAGTGTCTTGTACCTCAGTGGAGCCTTATATTTAGAACAAACATTCCTGAGGGACAGAAGATCAGTGGATCAGAAGATGTAACTGGTGAGAAGCTCGTCCAAGAAGGAAGGAGATCCTTCCTTCTTCTGATTAGGAATCTCCACCCCAAATACACACACACACACACACACACACACACACACACACACACACACACACACACAGGCCATGATGACAAGAACTGAAACTCAGCCCACCACAGCAGCGTGGCTACTCACAAAATAATAAACTGGCACAGGAAAGGACTCTCCGCACAGATCAGGAATATATGAGAAAGGAGACCCAAATCCCAGGTGCATAAAACGAGGTTAACACACCAGGCCACAGGACACCAGATGACACTCAGGAGATAAAGACACTGCCACTCAACTGAGAGTTGTGCTATAAGATCAAGAGCTCTCTGGCCACCGGGTCGATATGTAGTAGATAGATGGCCTGGTCTCTAACATACAAGGTAGACCTTCCCTTTGAAATGCTGGATTCACTGGGAACGTGAAATTTGACTGTTGGGATCCCCGTCATGAGCTACATAGTGGCTACAGCTCACACCGAAGCCATTTTTACAAGAGAAAATTAGTCACAAACAACAAAGCGTAATCAAAACGATAGGAAGAGATTCTAGGACAGCTACCAAGGACCAAGACGAGAAATGTTTTCTTTGCGAAATCCAGCTTCTGAGCCGGGAATGGATGAGGTAGCTTAGAAATGGGCATTACATTTCAGGTGGTGATGTCATCGAAGACAACAGGAGTAGGTGATTAAGGTCAGCTTTCTACCTTACAAATCTGTTCATTTGCTCTCTCATCACAACAGGAACGTGATTCGTCGGGGTGCTTGGTGGTGAGCAGCCATCCGACCTCCATCATGCGTGTCAATGGCACGTCCCCTGTGGAAGAAGGATGTACGACGAATTTAGAAAAAGAAACACTCTAATGGAACCTAACAATAATTTCACATTCCTTGTCTCTAGAATTCATCTTCGCAATTGACGGTTTCCACCCTCATAAGAAATCGCTGCCCATTGCAATCCTCAGAACAACTAGCAAACATGGAAATACCTATCTATACAGGCTGTGTTGCAAGAAGGTGGATGGTCAAGACCATGGAGGCTTTCCCTAGAAATTCCTCACTCCGTGAAAGTTCCCATTCACCCTTTAGAGAACCTTCAAAGGCACAGTTGTTACCTGCCTGCCCTATCGTCTCTCAAAGGACATCTAGTCTTCAACACATCACTAATCACTTCATCAAAACTTTGCTCAGGATGCCATATAGTTTTCTGTCCCTGTGAATTGTCTGACATTTGAAGTCTTGCTGTTTTTCTCCTTGTCAACATCCTGGCCTCGAGGCACATGGAGGACTAGCAAGCACTTCTGAACTCTATGAATAACCACACCTCCTTAACTGGTATTGTGATTGTTTCTGAGGTACTATCCAAGGAGATGATTCAATTTGGAGCTCCCCATGAACACGGGTCCCTTTATCCTGGTTGTTTTGTTTTGTGTTTTCTAAGTCCCACATTTTTGCTCCTTCAGCCCCATACACATGTATTCTGTAAGCAGACATTTTGTTTGTTTTTGTTTTTGCTACAAGATATCCTATTTTACCATCCAGAAAACTTTGCAGACAAGAGACTTTGAATCGACTACGAACCTTCCTCTGGTTTTCCATCTTCGGCTTCGGCCGATGCCACTGGCCTTTCTGTATTAGCTGGTGTCAGCACATCCAGCCCGCCATCCTCGGCCTGCCTCATATCTGGCAGGGGAATCTGTGGACGGGTCATTCGGAACAGGTTTAGTCAGGCTGCTTTCCTTTTCTGAAAACACGGCTCAAATTGTTGTTGTCAGAATGTATGACCTGACTAATTATGGAAGGGAGTCTAAAGGGAGACCTAGGTTATGCAGGGCAAATCTCGCCATTCCTGCCTTCGGCATCTCTACATTTTCTAGCACCCACTTATGGGGATGCAGACAACACAAGGGACACATACACAAACAGATTTCCACCTGACTGACCCAGGTATTTATCTCTCTTGCTCCTCCTCACGAGGTTGTTGGGTTTCTACTAATGGGCTTTGAGCATATTAACCAAACAAATTCTTGCTCAGACTTGTCCTGGAATCAAAGTCCTAAAGAGATTGTACAAGGATGTGTTATCATATAGGCGTTTCTGAATGCCAGTCATACTGGAAGTTGGGCATCTTGTCAGCCTTCCTCGCAGATTGTCACCTAGGGTGTCAGGAGAATGAGACAGAAGCTGATTCTTGACACTGGCTGAAGGCAGACTGATATAAACTAAGCAAGTTGAATGAATTGCCTTCAGACACAACAAAATTATCGCGAATGCAATGAGAAACAAAACACAACAAAACAACCCAAAAGGCAGACAAAGAAAAAAAAAATGGACATGTAAGGGAAGTGACTTTTCTATTTGTATTTGAAACATGTCCAGCATGAAACCCAGCAGATTGAGAATAAATGCATGCCATAACTCGGCAGCAAATTCATGTTTGTCTTTGACCTCGAGAATGGCAACAATCACAGACCAACATGCTTCTGGAGTTTCTGCATTGGTAAAGACAGACAGGCAAAATACTTAAGGCTGCCCCTTTGTCCAGTAGTGCTCCCCTGTTCTTGGACATTGAGGGAGTGCACACACACACACACACTGGAGACATCCTTAGCTCTCCTGTTAGCACTCAATCTCACAAAGAACTCTGAACAGCAATTTCCATGCTCAATCCCACTCTGTCTCAAGAGCCGTGTCCCTTGAATTTCTCCAATGGATGTGCTGGGATCCTCTCTAGGCTCTGGTGTTTGCTCCTGCTGGGCTATCTATCCCTGATCCTTGAAACTTCTCCGGGAATGTCACTCCAAGTTCAGCGCCCCTGCACACAGGAGGCTACCGGGTACTCCATGGCAGTTTGCTTCCATCACTCAAAGTACACAACTTAGCTTCCCGAATTTTGAGTCTGCCTTAATCACACAGTTTTGGAACTGACAGTGTCTTGTACCTCAGTGGAGCCTTATATTTAGAACAAACATTCCTGAAGGACAGAAGATCAGTGGATCAGAAGATGTAACTGGTGAGAAGCTCGTCCAAGAAGGAAGGAGATCCTTCCTTCTTCTGATTAGGAATCTCCACCCCAAATCCACACACACACACACACACACACACACACACACACACACACACACACAGGCCATGATGACAAGAACTGAAACTCAGCCCACCACAGCAGCGTGGCTACTCACAAAATAATAAACTGGCACAGGAAAGGACTCTCCGCACAGATCAGGAATATATGAGAAAGGAGACCCAAATCCCAGGTGCATAAAACGAGGTTAACACACCAGGCCACAGGACACCAGATGACACTCAGGAGATAAAGACACTGCCACTCAACTGAGAGTTGTGCTATAAGATCAAGAGCTCTCTGGCCACCGGGTCGATATGTAGTAGATAGATGGCCTGGTCTCTAACATACAAGGTAGACCTTCCCTTTGAAATGCTGGATTCACTGGGAACGTGAAATTTGACTGTTGGGATCCCCGTCATGAGCTACATAGTGGCTACAGCTCACACCGAAGCCATTTTTACAAGAGAAAATTAGTCACAAACAACAAAGTGTAATCAAAACGATAGGAAGAGATTCTAGGACAGCTACCAAGGACCAAGACGAGAAATGTTTTCTTTGCGAAATCCAGCTTCTGAGCCGGGAATGGATGAGGTAGCTTAGAAATGGGCATTACATTTCAGGTGGTGATATCATCGAAGACAACAGGAGTAGGTGATTAAGGTCAGCTTTCTACCTTACAAATCTGTTCATTTGCTCTCTCATCACAACAGGAACGTGATTCGTCGGGGTGCTTGGTGGTGAGCAGCCATCCGACCTCCATCATGCGTGTCAATGGCACGTCCCCTGTGGAAGAAGGATGTACGACGAATTTAGAAAAAGAAACACTCTAATGGAACCTAACAATAATTTCACATTCCTTGTCTCTAGAATTCATCTTCGCAATTGACGGTTTCCACCCTCATAAGAAATCGCTGCCCATTGCAATCCTCAGAACAACTAGCAAACATGGAAATACCTATCTATACAGGCTGTGTTGCAAGAAGGTGGATGGTCAAGACCATGGAGGCTTTCCCTAGAAATTCCTCACTCCGTGAAAGTTCCCATTCACCCTTTAGAGAACCTTCAAAGGCACAGTTGTTACCTGCCTGCCCTATCGTCTCTCAAAGGACATCTAGTCTTCAACACATCACTAATCACTTCATCAAAACTTTGCTCAGGATGCCATATAGTTTTCTGTCCCTGTGAATTGTCTGACATTTGAAGTCTTGCTGTTTTTCTCCTTGTCAACATCCTGGCCTCGAGGCACATGGAGGACTAGCAAGCACTTCTGAACTCTATGAATAACCACACCTCCTTAACTGGTATTGTGATTGTTTCTGAGGTACTATCCAAGGAGATGATTCAATTTGGAGCTCCCCATGAACACGGGTCCCTTTATCCTGGTTGTTTTGTTTTGTGTTTTCTAAGTCCCACATTTTTGCTCCTTCAGCCCCATACACATGTATTCTGTAAGCAGACATTTTGTTTGTTTTTGTTTTTGCTACAAGATATCCTATTTTACCATCCAGAAAACTTTGCAGACAAGAGACTTTGAATCGACTACGAACCTTCCTCTGGTTTTCCATCTTCGGCTTCGGCCGATGCCACTGGCCTTTCTGTATTAGCTGGTGTCAGCACATCCAGCCCGCCATCCTCGGCCTGCCTCATATCTGGCAGGGGAATCTGTGGACGGGTCATTCGGAACAGGTTTAGTCAGGCTGCTTTCCTTTTCTGAAAACACGGCTCAAATTGTTGTTGTCAGAATGTATGACCTGACTAATTATGGAAGGGAGTCTAAAGGGAGACCTAGGTTATGCAGGGCAAATCTCGCCATTCCTGCCTTCGGCATCTCTACATTTTCTAGCACCCACTTATGGGGATGCAGACAACACAAGGGACACATACACAAACAGATTTCCACCTGACTGACCCAGGTATTTATCTCTCTTGCTCCTCCTCACGAGGTTGTTGGGTTTCTACTAATGGGCTTTGAGCATATTAACCAAACAAATTCTTGCTCAGACTTGTCCTGGAATCAAAGTCCTAAAGAGATTGTACAAGGATGTGTTATCATATAGGCGTTTCTGAATGCCAGTCATACTGGAAGTTGGGCATCTTGTCAGCCTTCCTCGCAGATTGTCACCTAGGGTGTCAGGAGAATGAGACAGAAGCTGATTCTTGACACTGGCTGAAGGCAGACTGATATAAACTAAGCAAGTTGAATGAATTGCCTTCAGACACAACAAAATTATCGCGAATGCAATGAGAAACAAAACACAACAAAACAACCCAAAAGGCAGACAAAAAAAAAAAAATGGACATGTAAGGGAAGTGACTTTTCTATTTGTATTTGAAACATGTCCAGCATGAAACCCAGCAGATTGAGAATAAATGCATGCCATAACTCGGCAGCAAATTCATGTTTGTCTTTGACCTCGAGAATGGCAACAATCACAGACCAACATGCTTCTGGAGTTTCTGCATTGGTAAAGACAGACAGGCAAAATACTTAAGGCTGCCCCTTTGTCCAGTAGTGCTCCCCTGTTCTTGGACATTGAGGGAGTGCACACACACACACACACTGGAGACATCCTTAGCTCTCCTGTTAGCACTCAATCTCACAAAGAACTCTGAACAGCAATTTCCATGCTCAATCCCACTCTGTCTCAAGAGCCGTGTCCCTTGAATTTCTCCAATGGATGTGCTGGGATCCTCTCTAGGCTCTGGTGTTTGCTCCTGCTGGGCTATCTATCCCTGATCCTTGAAACTTCTCCGGGAATGTCACTCCAAGTTCAGCGCCCCTGCACACAGGAGGCTACCGGGTACTCCATGGCAGTTTGCTTCCATCACTCAAAGTACACAACTTAGCTTCCCGAATTTTGAGTCTGCCTTAATCACACAGTTTTGGAACTGACAGTGTCTTGTACCTCAGTGGAGCCTTATATTTAGAACAAACATTCCTGAGGGACAGAAGATCAGTGGATCAGAAGATGTAACTGGTGAGAAGCTCGTCCAAGAAGGAAGGAGATCCTTCCTTCTTCTGATTAGGAATCTCCACCCCAAATCACACACACACACACACACACACACACACACACACACACACACACAGGCCATGATGACAAGAACTGAAACTCAGCCCACCACAGCAGCGTGGCTACTCACAAAATAATAAACTGGCACAGGAAAGGACTCTCCGCACAGATCAGGAATATATGAGAAAGGAGACCCAAATCCCAGGTGCATAAAACGAGGTTAACACACCAGGCCACAGGACACCAGATGACACTCAGGAGATAAAGACACTGCCACTCAACTGAGAGTTGTGCTATAAGATCAAGAGCTCTCTGGCCACCGGGTCGATATGTAGTAGATAGATGGCCTGGTCTCTAACATACAAGGTAGACCTTCCCTTTGAAATGCTGGATTCACTGGGAACGTGAAATTTGACTGTTGGGATCCCCGTCATGAGCTACATAGTGGCTACAGCTCACACCGAAGCCATTTTTACAAGAGAAAATTAGTCACAAACAACAAAGTGTAATCAAAACGATAGGAAGAGATTCTAGGACAGCTACCAAGGACCAAGACGAGAAATGTTTTCTTTGGGAAATCCAGCTTCTGAGCCGGGAATGGATGAGGTAGCTTAGAAATGGGCATTACATTTCAGGTGGTGATGTCATCGAAGACAACAGGAGTAGGTGATTAAGGTCAGCTTTCTACCTTACAAATCTGTTCATTTGCTCTCTCATCACAACAGGAACGTGATTCGTCGGGGTGCTTGGTGGTGAGCAGCCATCCGACCTCCATCATGCGTGTCAATGGCACGTCCCCTGTGGAAGAAGGATGTACGACGAATTTAGAAAAAGAAACACTCTAATGGAACCTAACAATAATTTCACATTCCTTGTCTCTAGAATTCATCTTCGCAATTGACGGTTTCCACCCTCATAAGAAATCGCTGCCCATTGCAATCCTCAGAACAACTAGCAAACATGGAAATACCTATCTATACAGGCTGTGTTGCAAGAAGGTGGATGGTCAAGACCATGGAGGCTTTCCCTAGAAATTCCTCACTCCGTGAAAGTTCCCATTCACCCTTTAGAGAACCTTCAAAGGCACAGTTGTTACCTGCCTGCCCTATCGTCTCTCAAAGGACATCTAGTCTTCAACACATCACTAATCACTTCATCAAAACTTTGCTCAGGATGCCATATAGTTTTCTGTCCCTGTGAATTGTCTGACATTTGAAGTCTTGCTGTTTTTCTCCTTGTCAACATCCTGGCCTCGAGGCACATGGAGGACTAGCAAGCACTTCTGAACTCTATGAATAACCACACCTCCTTAACTGGTATTGTGATTGTTTCTGAGGTACTATCCAAGGAGATGATTCAATTTGGAGCTCCCCATGAACACGGGTCCCTTTATCCTGGTTGTTTTGTTTTGTGTTTTCTAAGTCCCACATTTTTGCTCCTTCAGCCCCATACACATGTATTCTGTAAGCAGACATTTTGTTTGTTTTTGTTTTTGCTACAAAATATCCTATTTTACCATCCAGAAAACTTTGCAGACAAGAGACTTTGAATCGACTACGAACCTTCCTCTGGTTTTCCATCTTCGGCTTCGGCCGATGCCACTGGCCTTTCTGTATTAGCTGGTGTCAGCACATCCAGCCCGCCATCCTCGGCCTGCCTCATATCTGGCAGGGGAATCTGTGGACGGGTCATTCGGAACAGGTTTAGTCAGGCTGCTTTCCTTTTCTGAAAACACGGCTCAAATTGTTGTTGTCAGAATGTATGACCTGACTAATTATGGAAGGGAGTCTAAAGGGAGACCTAGGTTATGCAGGGCAAATCTCGCCATTCCTGCCTTCGGCATCTCTACATTTTCTAGCACCCACTTATGGGGATGCAGACAACACAAGGGACACATACACAAACAGATTTCCACCTGACTGACCCAGGTATTTATCTCTCTTGCTCCTCCTCACGAGGTTGTTGGGTTTCTACTAATGGGCTTTGAGCATATTAACCAAACAAATTCTTGCTCAGACTTGTCCTGGAATCAAAGTCCTAAAGAGATTGTACAAGGATGTGTTATCATATAGGCGTTTCTGAATGCCAGTCATACTGGAAGTTGGGCATCTTGTCAGCCTTCCTCGCAGATTGTCACCTAGGGTGTCAGGAGAATGAGACAGAAGCTGATTCTTGACACTGGCTGAAGGCAGACTGATATAAACTAAGCAAGTTGAATGAATTGCCTTCAGACACAACAAAATTATCGCGAATGCAATGAGAAACAAAACACAACAAAACAACCCAAAAGGCAGACAAAGAAAAAAAAATGGACATGTAAGGGAAGTGACTTTTCTATTTGTATTTGAAACATGTCCAGCATGAAACCCAGCAGATTGAGAATAAATGCATGCCATAACTCGGCAGCAAATTCATGTTTGTCTTTGACCTCGAGAATGGCAACAATCACAGACCAACATGCTTCTGGAGTTTCTGCATTGGTAAAGACAGACAGGCAAAATACTTAAGGCTGCCCCTTTGTCCAGTAGTGCTCCCCTGTTCTTGGACATTGAGGGAGTGCACACACACACACACACTGGAGACATCCTTAGCTCTCCTGTTAGCACTCAATCTCACAAAGAACTCTGAACAGCAATTTCCATGCTCAATCCCACTCTGTCTCAAGAGCCGTGTCCCTTGAATTTCTCCAATGGATGTGCTGGGATCCTCTCTAGGCTCTGGTGTTTGCTCCTGCTGGGCTATCTATCCCTGATCCTTGAAACTTCTCCGGGAATGTCACTCCAAGTTCAGCGCCCCTGCACACAGGAGGCTACCGGGTACTCCATGGCAGTTTGCTTCCATCACTCAAAGTACACAACTTAGCTTCCCGAATTTTGAGTCTGCCTTAATCACACAGTTTTGGAACTGACAGTGTCTTGTACCTCAGTGGAGCCTTATATTTAGAACAAACATTCCTGAGGGACAGAAGATCAGTGGATCAGAAGATGTAACTGGTGAGAAGCTCGTCCAAGAAGGAAGGAGATCCTTCCTTCTTCTGATTAGGAATCTCCACCCCAAATCACACACACACACACACACACACACACACACACACACACACACACAGGCCATGATGACAAGAACTGAAACTCAGCCCACCACAGCAGCGTGGCTACTCACAAAATAATAAACTGGCACAGGAAAGGACTCTCCGCACAGATCAGGAATATATGAGAAAGGAGACCCAAATCCCAGGTGCATAAAACGAGGTTAACACACCAGGCCACAGGACACCAGATGACACTCAGGAGATAAAGACACTGCCACTCAACTGAGAGTTGTGCTATAAGATCAAGAGCGCTCTGGCCACCGGGTCGATATGTAGTAGATAGATGGCCTGGTCTCTAACATACAAGGTAGACCTTCCCTTTGAAATGCTGGATTCACTGGGAACGTGAAATTTGACTGTTGGGATCCCCGTCATGAGCTACATAGTGGCTACAGCTCACACCGAAGCCATTTTTACAAGAGAAAATTAGTCACAAACAACAAAGTGTAATCAAAACGATAGGAAGAGATTCTAGGACAGCTACCAAGGACCAAGACGAGAAATGTTTTCTTTGGGAAATCCAGCTTCTGAGCCGGGAATGGATGAGGTAGCTTAGAAATGGGCATTACATTTCAGGTGGTGATGTCATCGAAGACAACAGGAGTAGGTGATTAAGGTCAGCTTTCTACCTTACAAATCTGTTCATTTGCTCTCTCATCACAACAGGAACGTGATTCGTCGGGGTGCTTGGTGGTGAGCAGCCATCCGACCTCCATCATGCGTGTCAATGGCACGTCCCCTGTGGAAGAAGGATGTACGACGAATTTAGAAAAAGAAACACTCTAATGGAACCTAACAATAATTTCACATTCCTTGTCTCTAGAATTCATCTTCGCAATTGACGGTTTCCACCCTCATAAGAAATCGCTGCCCATTGCAATCCTCAGAACAACTAGCAAACATGGAAATACCTATCTATACAGGCTGTGTTGCAAGAAGGTGGATGGTCAAGACCATGGAGGCTTTCCCTAGAAATTCCTCACTCCGTGAAAGTTCCCATTCACCCTTTAGAGAACCTTCAAAGGCACAGTTGTTACCTGCCTGCCCTATCGTCTCTCAAAGGACATCTAGTCTTCAACACATCACTAATCACTTCATCAAAACTTTGCTCAGGATGCCATATAGTTTTCTGTCCCTGTGAATTGTCTGACATTTGAAGTCTTGCTGTTTTTCTCCTTGTCAACATCCTGGCCTCGAGGCACATGGAGGACTAGCAAGCACTTCTGAACTCTATGAATAACCACACCTCCTTAACTGGTATTGTGATTGTTTCTGAGGTACTATCCAAGGAGATGATTCAATTTGGAGCTCCCCATGAACACGGGTCCCTTTATCCTGGTTGTTTTGTTTTGTGTTTTCTAAGTCCCACATTTTTGCTCCTTCAGCCCCATACACATGTATTCTGTAAGCAGACATTTTGTTTGTTTTTGTTTTTGCTACAAAATATCCTATTTTACCATCCAGAAAACTTTGCAGACAAGAGACTTTGAATCGACTACGAACCTTCCTCTGGTTTTCCATCTTCGGCTTCGGCCGATGCCACTGGCCTTTCTGTATTAGCTGGTGTCAGCACATCCAGCCCGCCATCCTCGGCCTGCCTCATATCTGGCAGGGGAATCTGTGGACGGGTCATTCGGAACAGGTTTAGTCAGGCTGCTTTCCTTTTCTGAAAACACGGCTCAAATTGTTGTTGTCAGAATGTATGACCTGACTAATTATGGAAGGGAGTCTAAAGGGAGACCTAGGTTATGCAGGGCAAATCTCGCCATTCCTGCCTTCGGCATCTCTACATTTTCTAGCACCCACTTATGGGGATGCAGACAACACAAGGGACACATACACAAACAGATTTCCACCTGACTGACCCAGGTATTTATCTCTCTTGCTCCTCCTCACGAGGTTGTTGGGTTTCTACTAATGGGCTTTGAGCATATTAACCAAACAAATTCTTGCTCAGACTTGTCCTGGAATCAAAGTCCTAAAGAGATTGTACAAGGATGTGTTATCATATAGGCGTTTCTGAATGCCAGTCATACTGGAAGTTGGGCATCTTGTCAGCCTTCCTCGCAGATTGTCACCTAGGGTGTCAGGAGAATGAGACAGAAGCTGATTCTTGACACTGGCTGAAGGCAGACTGATATAAACTAAGCAAGTTGAATGAATTGCCTTCAGACACAACAAAATTATCGCGAATGCAATGAGAAACAAAACACAACAAAACAACCCAAAAGGCAGACAAAGAAAAAAAAAATGGACATGTAAGGGAAGTGACTTTTCTATTTGTATTTGAAACATGTCCAGCATGAAACCCAGCAGATTGAGAATAAATGCATGCCATAACTCGGCAGCAAATTCATGTTTGTCTTTGACCTCGAGAATGGCAACAATCACAGACCAACATGCTTCTGGAGTTTCTGCATTGGTAAAGACAGACAGGCAAAATACTTAAGGCTGCCCCTTTGTCCAGTAGTGCTCCCCTGTTCTTGGACATTGAGGGAGTGCACACACACACACACACTGGAGACATCCTTAGCTCTCCTGTTAGCACTCAATCTCACAAAGAACTCTGAACAGCAATTTCCATGCTCAATCCCACTCTGTCTCAAGAGCCGTGTCCCTTGAATTTCTCCAATGGATGTGCTGGGATCCTCTCTAGGCTCTGGTGTTTGCTCCTGCTGGGCTATCTATCCCTGATCCTTGAAACTTCTCCGGGAATGTCACTCCAAGTTCAGCGCCCCTGCACACAGGAGGCTACCGGGTACTCCATGGCAGTTTGCTTCCATCACTCAAAGTACACAACTTAGCTTCCCGAATTTTGAGTCTGCCTTAATCACACAGTTTTGGAACTGACAGTGTCTTGTACCTCAGTGGAGCCTTATATTTAGAACAAACATTCCTGAGGGACAGAAGATCAGTGGATCAGAAGATGTAACTGGTGAGAAGCTCGTCCAAGAAGGAAGGAGATCCTTCCTTCTTCTGATTAGGAATCTCCACCCCAAATAAACACACACACACACACACACACACACACACACACACACACACAGGCCATGATGACAAGAACTGAAACTCAGCCCACCACAGCAGCGTGGCTACTCACAAAATAATAAACTGGCACAGGAAAGGACTCTCCGCACAGATCAGGAATATATGAGAAAGGAGACCCAAATCCCAGGTGCATAAAACGAGGTTAACACACCAGGCCACAGGACACCAGATGACACTCAGGAGATAAAGACACTGCCACTCAACTGAGAGTTGTGCTATAAGATCAAGAGCTCTCTGGCCACCGGGTCGATATGTAGTAGATAGATGGCCTGGTCTCTAACATACAAGGTAGACCTTCCCTTTGAAATGCTGGATTCACTGGGAACGTGAAATTTGACTGTTGGGATCCCCGTCATGAGCTACATAGTGGCTACAGCTCACACCGAAGCCATTTTTACAAGAGAAAATTAGTCACAAACAACAAAGTGTAATCAAAACGATAGGAAGAGATTCTAGGACAGCTACCAAGGACCAAGACGAGAAATGTTTTCTTTGCGAAATCCAGCTTCTGAGCCGGGAATGGATGAGGTAGCTTAGAAATGGGCATTACATTTCAGGTGGTGATATCATCGAAGACAACAGGAGTAGGTGATTAAGGTCAGCTTTCTACCTTACAAATCTGTTCATTTGCTCTCTCATCACAACAGGAACGTGATTCGTCGGGGTGCTTGGTGGTGAGCAGCCATCCGACCTCCATCATGCGTGTCAATGGCACGTCCCCTGTGGAAGAAGGATGTACGACGAATTTAGAAAAAGAAACACTCTAATGGAACCTAACAATAATTTCACATTCCTTGTCTCTAGAATTCATCTTCGCAATTGACGGTTTCCACCCTCATAAGAAATCGCTGCCCATTGCAATCCTCAGAACAACTAGCAAACATGGAAATACCTATCTATACAGGCTGTGTTGCAAGAAGGTGGATGGTCAAGACCATGGAGGCTTTCCCTAGAAATTCCTCACTCCGTGAAAGTTCCCATTCACCCTTTAGAGAACCTTCAAAGGCACAGTTGTTACCTGCCTGCCCTATCGTCTCTCAAAGGACATCTAGTCTTCAACACATCACTAATCACTTCATCAAAACTTTGCTCAGGATGCCATATAGTTTTCTGTCCCTGTGAATTGTCTGACATTTGAAGTCTTGCTGTTTTTCTCCTTGTCAACATCCTGGCCTCGAGGCACATGGAGGACTAGCAAGCACTTCTGAACTCTATGAATAACCACACCTCCTTAACTGGTATTGTGATTGTTTCTGAGGTACTATCCAAGGAGATGATTCAATTTGGAGCTCCCCATGAACACGGGTCCCTTTATCCTGGTTGTTTTGTTTTGTGTTTTCTAAGTCCCACATTTTTGCTCCTTCAGCCCCATACACATGTATTCTGTAAGCAGACATTTTGTTTGTTTTTGTTTTTGCTACAAAATATCCTATTTTACCATCCAGAAAACTTTGCAGACAAGAGACTTTGAATAGACTACGAACCTTCCTCTGGTTTTCCATGCTTCGGCCGATGCCACTGGCCTTTCCTGTATTAGCTGGTGTCAGCACATCCAGCCCGCCATCCTCGGCCTGCCTCATATCTGGCAGGGGAATCTGTGGACGGGTCATTCGGAACAGGTTTAGTCAGGCTGCTTTCCTTTTCTGAAAACACGGCTCAAATTGTTGTTGTCAGAATGTATGACCTGACTAATTATGGAAGGGAGTCTAAAGGGAGACCTAGGTTATGCAGGGCAAATCTCGCCATTCCTGCCTTCGGCATCTCTACATTTTCTAGCACCCACTTATGGGGATGCAGACAACACAAGGGACACATACACAAACAGATTTCCACCTGACTGACCCAGGTATTTATCTCTCTTGCTCCTCCTCACGAGGTTGTTGGGTTTCTACTAATGGGCTTTGAGCATATTAACCAAACAAATTCTTGCTCAGACTTGTCCTGGAATCAAAGTCCTAAAGAGATTGTACAAGGATGTGTTATCATATAGGCGTTTCTGAATGCCAGTCATACTGGAAGTTGGGCATCTTGTCAGCCTTCCTCGCAGATTGTCACCTAGGGTGTCAGGAGAATGAGACAGAAGCTGATTCTTGACACTGGCTGAAGGCAGACTGATATAAACTAAGCAAGTTGAATGAATTGCCTTCAGACACAACAAAATTATCGCGAATGCAATGAGAAACAAAACACAACAAAACAACCCAAAAGGCAGACAAAAAAAAAAAAATGGACATGTAAGGGAAGTGACTTTTCTATTTGTATTTGAAACATGTCCAGCATGAAACCCAGCAGATTGAGAATAAATGCATGCCATAACTCGGCAGCAAATTCATGTTTGTCTTTGACCTCGAGAATGGCAACAATCACAGACCAACATGCTTCTGGAGTTTCTGCATTGGTAAAGACAGACAGGCAAAATACTTAAGGCTGCCCCTTTGTCCAGTAGTGCTCCCCTGTTCTTGGACATTGAGGGAGTGCACACACACACACACACTGGAGACATCCTTAGCTCTCCTGTTAGCACTCAATCTCACAAAGAACTCTGAACAGCAATTTCCATGCTCAATCCCACTCTGTCTCAAGAGCCGTGTCCCTTGAATTTCTCCAATGGATGTGCTGGGATCCTCTCTAGGCTCTGGTGTTTGCTCCTGCTGGGCTATCTATCCCTGATCCTTGAAACTTCTCCGGGAATGTCACTCCAAGTTCAGCGCCCCTGCACACAGGAGGCTACCGGGTACTCCATGGCAGTTTGCTTCCATCACTCAAAGTACACAACTTAGCTTCCCGAATTTTGAGTCTGCCTTAATCACACAGTTTTGGAACTGACAGTGTCTTGTACCTCAGTGGAGCCTTATATTTAGAACAAACATTCCTGAAGGACAGAAGATCAGTGGATCAGAAGATGTAACTGGTGAGAAGCTCGTCCAAGAAGGAAGGAGATCCTTCCTTCTTCTGATTAGGAATCTCCACCCCAAATACACACACACACACACACACACACACACACACACACACACACACACAGGCCATGATGACAAGAACTGAAACTCAGCCCACCACAGCAGCGTGGCTACTCACAAAATAATAAACTGGCACAGGAAAGGACTCTCCGCACAGATCAGGAATATATGAGAAAGGAGACCCAAATCCCAGGTGCATAAAACGAGGTTAACACACCAGGCCACAGGACACCAGATGACACTCAGGAGATAAAGACACTGCCACTCAACTGAGAGTTGTGCTATAAGATCAAGAGCTCTCTGGCCACCGGGTCGATATGTAGTAGATAGATGGCCTGGTCTCTAACATACAAGGTAGACCTTCCCTTTGAAATGCTGGATTCACTGGGAACGTGAAATTTGACTGTTGGGATCCCCGTCATGAGCTACATAGTGGCTACAGCTCACACCGAAGCCATTTTTACAAGAGAAAATTAGTCACAAACAACAAAGTGTAATCAAAACGATAGGAAGAGATTCTAGGACAGCTACCAAGGACCAAGACGAGAAATGTTTTCTTTGCGAAATCCAGCTTCTGAGCCGGGAATGGATGAGGTAGCTTAGAAATGGGCATTACATTTCAGGTGGTGATGTCATCGAAGACAACAGGAGTAGGTGATTAAGGTCAGCTTTCTACCTTACAAATCTGTTCATTTGCTCTCTCATCACAACAGGAACGTGATTCGTCGGGGTGCTTGGTGGTGAGCAGCCATCCGACCTCCATCATGCGTGTCAATGGCACGTCCCCTGTGGAAGAAGGATGTACGACGAATTTAGAAAAAGAAACACTCTAATGGAACCTAACAATAATTTCACATTCCTTGTCTCTAGAATTCATCTTCGCAATTGACGGTTTCCACCCTCATAAGAAATCGCTGCCCATTGCAATCCTCAGAACAACTAGCAAACATGGAAATACCTATCTATACAGGCTGTGTTGCAAGAAGGTGGATGGTCAAGACCATGGAGGCTTTCCCTAGAAATTCCTCACTCCGTGAAAGTTCCCATTCACCCTTTAGAGAACCTTCAAAGGCACAGTTGTTACCTGCCTGCCCTATCGTCTCTCAAAGGACATCTAGTCTTCAACACATCACTAATCACTTCATCAAAACTTTGCTCAGGATGCCATATAGTTTTCTGTCCCTGTGAATTGTCTGACATTTGAAGTCTTGCTGTTTTTCTCCTTGTCAACATCCTGGCCTCGAGGCACATGGAGGACTAGCAAGCACTTCTGAACTCTATGAATAACCACACCTCCTTAACTGGTATTGTGATTGTTTCTGAGGTACTATCCAAGGAGATGATTCAATTTGGAGCTCCCCATGAACACGGGTCCCTTTATCCTGGTTGTTTTGTTTTGTGTTTTCTAAGTCCCACATTTTTGCTCCTTCAGCCCCATACACATGTATTCTGTAAGCAGACATTTTGTTTGTTTTTGTTTTTGCTACAAAATATCCTATTTTACCATCCAGAAAACTTTGCAGACAAGAGACTTTGAATCGACTACGAACCTTCCTCTGGTTTTCCATCTTCGGCTTCGGCCGATGCCACTGGCCTTTCTGTATTAGCTGGTGTCAGCACATCCAGCCCGCCATCCTCGGCCTGCCTCATATCTGGCAGGGGAATCTGTGGACGGGTCATTCGGAACAGGTTTAGTCAGGCTGCTTTCCTTTTCTGAAAACACGGCTCAAATTGTTGTTGTCAGAATGTATGACCTGACTAATTATGGAAGGGAGTCTAAAGGGAGACCTAGGTTATGCAGGGCAAATCTCGCCATTCCTGCCTTCGGCATCTCTACATTTTCTAGCACCCACTTATGGGGATGCAGACAACACAAGGGACACATACACAAACAGATTTCCACCTGACTGACCCAGGTATTTATCTCTCTTGCTCCTCCTCACGAGGTTGTTGGGTTTCTACTAATGGGCTTTGAGCATATTAACCAAACAAATTCTTGCTCAGACTTGTCCTGGAATCAAAGTCCTAAAGAGATTGTACAAGGATGTGTTATCATATAGGCGTTTCTGAATGCCAGTCATACTGGAAGTTGGGCATCTTGTCAGCCTTCCTCGCAGATTGTCACCTAGGGTGTCAGGAGAATGAGACAGAAGCTGATTCTTGACACTGGCTGAAGGCAGACTGATATAAACTAAGCAAGTTGAATGAATTGCCTTCAGACACAACAAAATTATCGCGAATGCAATGAGAAACAAAACACAACAAAACAACCCAAAAGGCAGACAAAGAAAAAAAAATGGACATGTAAGGGAAGTGACTTTTCTATTTGTATTTGAAACATGTCCAGCATGAAACCCAGCAGATTGAGAATAAATGCATGCCATAACTCGGCAGCAAATTCATGTTTGTCTTTGACCTCGAGAATGGCAACAATCACAGACCAACATGCTTCTGGAGTTTCTGCATTGGTAAAGACAGACAGGCAAAATACTTAAGGCTGCCCCTTTGTCCAGTAGTGCTCCCCTGTTCTTGGACATTGAGGGAGTGCACACACACACACACACTGGAGACATCCTTAGCTCTCCTGTTAGCACTCAATCTCACAAAGAACTCTGAACAGCAATTTCCATGCTCAATCCCACTCTGTCTCAAGAGCCGTGTCCCTTGAATTTCTCCAATGGATGTGCTGGGATCCTCTCTAGGCTCTGGTGTTTGCTCCTGCTGGGCTATCTATCCCTGATCCTTGAAACTTCTCCGGGAATGTCACTCCAAGTTCAGCGCCCCTGCACACAGGAGGCTACCGGGTACTCCATGGCAGTTTGCTTCCATCACTCAAAGTACACAACTTAGCTTCCCGAATTTTGAGTCTGCCTTAATCACACAGTTTTGGAACTGACAGTGTCTTGTACCTCAGTGGAGCCTTATATTTAGAACAAACATTCCTGAAGGACAGAAGATCAGTGGATCAGAAGATGTAACTGGTGAGAAGCTCGTCCAAGAAGGAAGGAGATCCTTCCTTCTTCTGATTAGGAATCTCCACCCCAAATACACACACACACACACACACACACACACACACACACACACACACACACAGGCCATGATGACAAGAACTGAAACTCAGCCCACCACAGCAGCGTGGCTACTCACAAAATAATAAACTGGCACAGGAAAGGACTCTCCGCACAGATCAGGAATATATGAGAAAGGAGACCCAAATCCCAGGTGCATAAAACGAGGTTAACACACCAGGCCACAGGACACCAGATGACACTCAGGAGATAAAGACACTGCCACTCAACTGAGAGTTGTGCTATAAGATCAAGAGCTCTCTGGCCACCGGGTCGATATGTAGTAGATAGATGGCCTGGTCTCTAACATACAAGGTAGACCTTCCCTTTGAAATGCTGGATTCACTGGGAACGTGAAATTTGACTGTTGGGATCCCCGTCATGAGCTACATAGTGGCTACAGCTCACACCGAAGCCATTTTTACAAGAGAAAATTAGTCACAAACAACAAAGTGTAATCAAAACGATAGGAAGAGATTCTAGGACAGCTACCAAGGACCAAGACGAGAAATGTTTTCTTTGCGAAATCCAGCTTCTGAGCCGGGAATGGATGAGGTAGCTTAGAAATGGGCATTACATTTCAGGTGGTGATGTCATCGAAGACAACAGGAGTAGGTGATTAAGGTCAGCTTTCTACCTTACAAATCTGTTCATTTGCTCTCTCATCACAACAGGAACGTGATTCGTCGGGGTGCTTGGTGGTGAGCAGCCATCCGACCTCCATCATGCGTGTCAATGGCACGTCCCCTGTGGAAGAAGGATGTACGACGAATTTAGAAAAAGAAACACTCTAATGGAACCTAACAATAATTTCACATTCCTTGTCTCTAGAATTCATCTTCGCAATTGACGGTTTCCACCCTCATAAGAAATCGCTGCCCATTGCAATCCTCAGAACAACTAGCAAACATGGAAATACCTATCTATACAGGCTGTGTTGCAAGAAGGTGGATGGTCAAGACCATGGAGGCTTTCCCTAGAAATTCCTCACTCCGTGAAAGTTCCCATTCACCCTTTAGAGAACCTTCAAAGGCACAGTTGTTACCTGCCTGCCCTATCGTCTCTCAAAGGACATCTAGTCTTCAACACATCACTAATCACTTCATCAAAACTTTGCTCAGGATGCCATATAGTTTTCTGTCCCTGTGAATTGTCTGACATTTGAAGTCTTGCTGTTTTTCTCCTTGTCAACATCCTGGCCTCGAGGCACATGGAGGACTAGCAAGCACTTCTGAACTCTATGAATAACCACACCTCCTTAACTGGTATTGTGATTGTTTCTGAGGTACTATCCAAGGAGATGATTCAATTTGGAGCTCCCCATGAACACGGGTCCCTTTATCCTGGTTGTTTTGTTTTGTGTTTTCTAAGTCCCACATTTTTGCTCCTTCAGCCCCATACACATGTATTCTGTAAGCAGACATTTTGTTTGGTTTTTGTTTTTGCTACAAAATATCCTATTTTACCATCCAGAAAACTTTGCAGACAAGAGACTTTGAATCGACTACGAACCTTCCTCTGGTTTTCCATCTTCGGCTTCGGCCGATGCCACTGGCCTTTCTGTATTAGCTGGTGTCAGCACATCCAGCCCGCCATCCTCGGCCTGCCTCATATCTGGCAGGGGAATCTGTGGACGGGTCATTCGGAACAGGTTTAGTCAGGCTGCTTTCCTTTTCTGAAAACACGGCTCAAATTGTTGTTGTCAGAATGTATGACCTGACTAATTATGGAAGGGAGTCTAAAGGGAGACCTAGGTTATGCAGGGCAAATCTCGCCATTCCTGCCTTCGGCATCTCTACATTTTCTAGCACCCACTTATGGGGATGCAGACAACACAAGGGACACATACACAAACAGATTTCCACCTGACTGACCCAGGTATTTATCTCTCTTGCTCCTCCTCACGAGGTTGTTGGGTTTCTACTAATGGGCTTTGAGCATATTAACCAAACAAATTCTTGCTCAGACTTGTCCTGGAATCAAAGTCCTAAAGAGATTGTACAAGGATGTGTTATCATATAGGCGTTTCTGAATGCCAGTCATACTGGAAGTTGGGCATCGTGTCAGCCTTCCTCGCAGATTGTCACCTAGGGTGTCAGGAGAATGAGACAGAAGCTGATTCTTGACACTGGCTGAAGGCAGACTGATATAAACTAAGCAAGTTGAATGAATTGCCTTCAGACACAACAAAATTATCGCGAATGCAATGAGAAACAAAACACAACAAAACAACCCAAAAGGCAGACAAAGAAAAAAAAAATGGACATGTAAGGGAAGTGACTTTTCTATTTGTATTTGAAACATGTCCAGCATGAAACCCAGCAGATTGAGAATAAATGCATGCCATAACTCGGCAGCAAATTCATGTTTGTCTTTGACCTCGAGAATGGCAACAATCACAGACCAACATGCTTCTGGAGTTTCTGCATTGGTAAAGACAGACAGGCAAAATACTTAAGGCTGCCCCTTTGTCCAGTAGTGCTCCCCTGTTCTTGGACATTGAGGGAGTGCACACACACACACACACTGGAGACATCCTTAGCTCTCCTGTTAGCACTCAATCTCACAAAGAACTCTGAACAGCAATTTCCATGCTCAATCCCACTCTGTCTCAAGAGCCGTGTCCCTTGAATTTCTCCAATGGATGTGCTGGGATCCTCTCTAGGCTCTGGTGTTTGCTCCTGCTGGGCTATCTATCCCTGATCCTTGAAACTTCTCCGGGAATGTCACTCCAAGTTCAGCGCCCCTGCACACAGGAGGCTACCGGGTACTCCATGGCAGTTTGCTTCCATCACTCAAAGTACACAACTTAGCTTCCCGAATTTTGAGTCTGCCTTAATCACACAGTTTTGGAACTGACAGTGTCTTGTACCTCAGTGGAGCCTTATATTTAGAACAAACATTCCTGAAGGACAGAAGATCAGTGGATCAGAAGATGTAACTGGTGAGAAGCTCGTCCAAGAAGGAAGGAGATCCTTCCTTCTTCTGATTAGGAATCTCCACCCCAAAACACACACACACACACACACACACACACACACACACACACACACACAGGCCATGATGACAAGAACTGAAACTCAGCCCACCACAGCAGCGTGGCTACTCACAAAATAATAAACTGGCACAGGAAAGGACTCTCCGCACAGATCAGGAATATATGAGAAAGGAGACCCAAATCCCAGGTGCATAAAACGAGGTTAACACACCAGGCCACAGGACACCAGATGACACTCAGGAGATAAAGACACTGCCACTCAACTGAGAGTTGTGCTATAAGATCAAGAGCTCTCTGGCCACCGGGTCGATATGTAGTAGATAGATGGCCTGGTCTCTAACATACAAGGTAGACCTTCCCTTTGAAATGCTGGATTCACTGGGAACGTGAAATTTGACTGTTGGGATCCCCGTCATGAGCTACATAGTGGCTACAGCTCACACCGAAGCCATTTTTACAAGAGAAAATTAGTCACAAACAACAAAGTGTAATCAAAACGATAGGAAGAGATTCTAGGACAGCTACCAAGGACCAAGACGAGAAATGTTTTCTTTGGGAAATCCAGCTTCTGAGCCGGGAATGGATGAGGTAGCTTAGAAATGGGCATTACATTTCAGGTGGTGATGTCATCGAAGACAACAGGAGTAGGTGATTAAGGTCAGCTTTCTACCTTACAAATCTGTTCATTTGCTCTCTCATCACAACAGGAACGTGATTCGTCGGGGTGCTTGGTGGTGAGCAGCCATCCGACCTCCATCATGCGTGTCAATGGCACGTCCCCTGTGGAAGAAGGATGTACGACGAATTTAGAAAAAGAAACACTCTAATGGAACCTAACAATAATTTCACATTCCTTGTCTCTAGAATTCATCTTCGCAATTGACGGTTTCCACCCTCATAAGAAATCGCTGCCCATTGCAATCCTCAGAACAACTAGCAAACATGGAAATACCTATCTATACAGGCTGTGTTGCAAGAAGGTGGATGGTCAAGACCATGGAGGCTTTCCCTAGAAATTCCTCACTCCGTGAAAGTTCCCATTCACCCTTTAGAGAACCTTCAAAGGCACAGTTGTTACCTGCCTGCCCTATCGTCTCTCAAAGGACATCTAGTCTTCAACACATCACTAATCACTTCATCAAAACTTTGCTCAGGATGCCATATAGTTTTCTGTCCCTGTGAATTGTCTGACATTTGAAGTCTTGCTGTTTTTCTCCTTGTCAACATCCTGGCCTCGAGGCACATGGAGGACTAGCAAGCACTTCTGAACTCTATGAATAACCACACCTCCTTAACTGGTATTGTGATTGTTTCTGAGGTACTATCCAAGGAGATGATTCAATTTGGAGCTCCCCATGAACACGGGTCCCTTTATCCTGGTTGTTTTGTTTTGTGTTTTCTAAGTCCCACATTTTTGCTCCTTCAGCCCCATACACATGTATTCTGTAAGCAGACATTTTGTTTGGTTTTGTTTTTGCTACAAAATATCCTATTTTACCATCCAGAAAACTTTGCAGACAAGAGACTTTGAATCGACTACGAACCTTCCTCTGGTTTTCCATCTTCGGCTTCGGCCGATGCCACTGGCCTTTCTGTATTAGCTGGTGTCAGCACATCCAGCCCGCCATCCTCGGCCTGCCTCATATCTGGCAGGGGAATCTGTGGACGGGTCATTCGGAACAGGTTTAGTCAGGCTGCTTTCCTTTTCTGAAAACACGGCTCAAATTGTTGTTGTCAGAATGTATGACCTGACTAATTATGGAAGGGAGTCTAAAGGGAGACCTAGGTTATGCAGGGCAAATCTCGCCATTCCTGCCTTCGGCATCTCTACATTTTCTAGCACCCACTTATGGGGATGCAGACAACACAAGGGACACATACACAAACAGATTTCCACCTGACTGACCCAGGTATTTATCTCTCTTGCTCCTCCTCACGAGGTTGTTGGGTTTCTACTAATGGGCTTTGAGCATATTAACCAAACAAATTCTTGCTCAGACTTGTCCTGGAATCAAAGTCCTAAAGAGATTGTACAAGGATGTGTTATCATATAGGCGTTTCTGAATGCCAGTCATACTGGAAGTTGGGCATCTTGTCAGCCTTCCTCGCAGATTGTCACCTAGGGTGTCAGGAGAATGAGACAGAAGCTGATTCTTGACACTGGCTGAAGGCAGACTGATATAAACTAAGCAAGTTGAATGAATTGCCTTCAGACACAACAAAATTATCGCGAATGCAATGAGAAACAAAACACAACAAAACAACCCAAAAGGCAGACAAAGGAAAAAAAAATGGACATGTAAGGGAAGTGACTTTTCTATTTGTATTTGAAACATGTCCAGCATGAAACCCAGCAGATTGAGAATAAATGCATGCCATAACTCGGCAGCAAATTCATGTTTGTCTTTGACCTCGAGAATGGCAACAATCACAGACCAACATGCTTCTGGAGTTTCTGCATTGGTAAAGACAGACAGGCAAAATACTTAAGGCTGCCCCTTTGTCCAGTAGTGCTCCCCTGTTCTTGGACATTGAGGGAGTGCACACACACACACACACTGGAGACATCCTTAGCTCTCCTGTTAGCACTCAATCTCACAAAGAACTCTGAACAGCAATTTCCATGCTCAATCCCACTCTGTTTTGTTACAACAGATTTCCACCTGATACATGTGCATGAAACATGTGCAGGAACAAAACCAGTGGATTGTTAAATAATACATGCAGAAAACTGGGTGACAATCATGTTTGTCTTTGACCTTGTTAATGACCATCAATCACTGAGAGAAAGTGTTCATATGCATAGAAAACATGATTTGTGGAGTTTCTCCATTTGTAAAGATAGTCACCGCAAACTACTCAAGGCTTCCCCTTTGTCCAATAGGCTCCCCTGTTCTTGGACATTCAGGAGGCCCCACACACACACACACACACACACACACACACACACACTGAAGACATCATTGTCTCTTGATAGCCCTCATTCTCAGAAAGAACTCTGAGCAGCAATTTCCCTGTTCAATCTTACTCTATTTCTAGAGCAGATTTCCTTGAATTTCTCTTCTAGGATCAGTTGTTTTCTCCTTCTGGTGTATTTATTCCTGTGCATTTGTCCTTCCTTTGGAATGTCAATTTCAGTTCTTGGCCCCTGCACCCAGGAGTCTAGTGATCATTCAATGACATTTTGGTTCCTTCACTCAAAATAGCATAGCTTCTGTATTTTTTGTGTCTTCCTCTATCACACAGTTTTGGAATGTACAATATCTTGTATATCTGTGGAGCCTTACATTTACAGCATAGATTCGTGAATGTCAGTAGATCAGTGGTTCAGAAGATGTAACTGAGGAGATGCTCATCCTTCAATGGATTTAGATCCTTCTTCCTCCCTCTTAGGAATCACTACTCCAATTACACATAGGCTTTCATGAGAAGAACTGAAATTCAATGCACCCCAGCGCAATGTCTGCTCACAACTTAACTAACTGGCACAAGAAAAGACTCTTTGGATTGGACCAGGAAACAATACAATGATTCCTAAATTTTTAGATGCATAAAACCTATTAACGCACAGGGTCTCAAGACACTAGACAACATCTGTGCAGAGAAGAACACTACAACTCTTCAGAGAGCTGAGCTATAAGCTAAAGAGCCCATAATACTTCAGGACAACTATGTAAAAAATGGCCAAATATCTATGAAACAAGGAAATCCTTCCCTGTAAAACACTACATGTGTCAAGACACTGAAATTTCACTTATTACATTTTTAATCTATATTTTGTAATAACTTTCAGCGGAGCAAATTATACAGAAGAAAATTTGTTACAAAATACCAAAGGACATTATAAAATTATGTGAAGAAAAGTTTTCAATATTATATCAAATTCATGTGTCACTATTTACATTAGGGTGTTGATAATGTACATTATTTTAAAATTGCCAATATCCTCAAATCCAACACCTACATGTGCATAATATCAGCTTAAAACTTTACATACCCACTTTTCTGGATTTGATACTGTATCATAGTATTCTTCATCATCTTCATTATGCCCAATGTTTTCATCTTGACCAGAGGAAAATCCTTTATTAGCTAGTGTAAAAATAAAGATAACACAATTTATAAACATCATAGTCAACCAGGATCTACAAATAATTTAATGTCAGATGAGACTGCAGTGCTACTTTCATTCAATAGTTTCAATTGAAGATATGAATCTTTTTTGAATATTCAAAAATCTTGCAATCATAAATATACCACCCCTGTCCTCACATGATCATGATAAGATTATAGTATGAGGTCATTAAATGTGTGGATGATTTCCTTAGATATTCATGACTCAGTGATTTTATCCAATGTATAGTCTAGTAAAAGCTAGGAAGAAACACATTCATGTTCTTTCCAGAATGTGTGTCTCAAAACAAGTTTTGAATATCACTAAACACTTCATGAATACCTTTCTGAGGACAGCACATATTTTTCTGTCAGTATCGTATTCTTGACACTTTAACCCTTCTAATATCTCTGCTGTTCCGTAGTCTTTTTTGGAACAATTTAGAGAATAAACCTTCTAGAGGATATGCCTTTTCCTACTCCCACAGCAGAGGATTTTTTTTTTTTTTTTTTTGTGAAGAGAACCAAGGAGATTATTGAATTTGCAATTCCAACCAATCTGTTGTTTTAGACAGTGGTTCTCATTCTGAGATCTGTGATGCTCCAGACATTCCCACATGAATTCTGTAATCTGTTTGATGCTGCAACACCTTGTAGACCTGATACTTTTAAAACAGACTACATACCATCCACTGGTTGTGGAGTTTGGAGTGTCAATGGTCGAGTTAACATACTGGCTGGTGGCACAGGAGCCCCACCATCTTTGTCTTGTGCTCCATGTGGCAGAGGATTCTGTGAAAGAGTCATTCGCAACATTCTTCAGTCGGGATGTTTTCCCTTTCTAAGAACACAACTCATCTTGTCATTTTCAGAAAGTAACACTTGATAAATATGGGAAGTGTATAGGGAGACCTAGGTTTTTGCAAGGCAAATCTAGTCTTCCCACTCAGGAGCATCTCTCGTTGCTTCTAGATCCCACATATGCAGAACAAGAGACCTGAGGAAACATGTTCACAAACAGAGTTCCACCTGATTGAACAAGGTAACCACCTGATTGAACAAGGTAATCATCTCTTATCATCTGACTCAGTATGTTTTTAATTTATCTGCTACTGTGATTTAGCACATTCACAAAAACCTTACTGCTCAGACTCTTCCTGGAAACAATGACTCAAGAAAGACTAGACAACGATGTGTTATGATAAGGGCATTGCAGACTGCCAGTAGTAATGAAAGGTGGGTACCATGTTAGCCTTTCTCACAGAATATCATGCAGGGTGTCAGGGTATTAGGGCAGAAGGTGATTCTTGGCACTGGCTTAACAGAGACTGACAAAAGCAACACAAGTTCCATTAATTTCCTCCACACATGATGAATTCCCTGAAATATGATGAAAAAAACGACCAAAGAATGACTTGTAAGGTAAGTGATTGTACTATTTGTAAGTGAAACATGTATAACAAGGAAGCCAGTGGAGTGAAAAAAAATACAAGCACAAACCAGGCAGCAAACTAAAGTTTTCCTTTGATCTTGACTTTGGCAGGATACACAGGTAATGTATATGCCAAACTTGATTTCTGGAGTTTTTGAATTTGTAAAGACAGCCAGGAAAACCAAGCAAGTACGCCCCTTTGTCCTCTCATGCTCCGCGATTCTTAGGCACAGATCGGGAATGTATGAGAAAGGAGACACAAATTTTTAGATGCATAAAACGAGGTTAAGAGACCAGGCCACAGGACACCAGTTGACACTCAGGATATAACCACACCGCCACTCCACAGAGATCCAAGCTATAAGATCAAGAGCCAATTGGCCACCATGTCGACATATGATAGATGGCCAGGTCGATAACATATAAGGCAAACCTTCCATTTGAAATTCTGGATTCATCAGGAACGTGAAATTTGACTGTTGGGATCCCTGTCACGAGCTACATAGTGGCTATAACTCACACCGAAGCCATTTTTACAAGGGGAAATTAGTCAAGAACAACAAAGCGTAATAGAAACGATAGGACTAGATTCTGGGACAGCTACAAAGGACAAAGACATGAAATGTTTTCTTTGTGAATTCCAACTTTTGAGCAGGGAATGTATGAGGTAGCTTAGAAACGTGAAATTTGACTGTTGGGATCTCTGCCATGACTTACCTAGTTGCTATAACTCATACCGAAATAATTTTTAAAAGGGAAAATTAGTATTAAACAACAAAGCCTAAGAGAAACGATTGGATACCATCACTCAATAAATAGACAATCAAGAAGATTAAAAAACCCATTGTCCAACAGGACTGTGTGACTTAGGGCCCAGTCTCTTCCCTTTAGGACAATGGATGCATCAAGACTGTGAAATATGTCTTTTTACTTTTTCAACTCTATAGTTTGCAATGAATTACAGCGAAGCAACTTTTACGTAGGAAAACTCGTTTCTAAATCCTGAAAGACACTATTAAATTTTGTGATGAAATCTTTTCATTATAATAGCAAACTATTGTGTCACTAGTTATATTAGGTAGTTGAAAAAGTACATTACATTAAAATTGCCATACCCTCAAATCCAACACCAATATATGAATGATGTCCCTTTAATACTTTACATACCCATTTTCCCGGATTTGATACTGTATCATAAAATTCATCATCTTCTTCAGTTTGCTCAGTGTGTTCATCTAGACCAGGAGTGGATATCTTATTATCTAGTGGCAAACACACAGACACACACACACACACACACACACACACACACACACACACACACACGTACACTCACAATTTATAAACAAACATAATAGTCTATCAGGACGTAACAATAATTTCATGTCAGAATAGACAGTAGACTACAGTACAACTTTCATTTAATAGTTTCAATTGTACATATAACCTAGCAATCCTTTAGAATACTCAAAAAAAAAAAAAACTTCAATCATAGAATCACCACCCCTGCCCTCACATGAGATGATATATTAGTATGAGATCACTGAAGATGACTTCCCTAGAAATTTGTGACTTTGTGAATGTATACATTCTTCATACAAGGATAAGCTGGGAAAGAACATACTCATGTTCTTTCCATGTTGTGTGTCTAAAAAAATTATGATTTGAACTTCACTAAACACTTCTTTATAAACTTTCTGAGGATAGCACATATTTTTCTATCTGTATCTTATGTTGATATTTTACCATTCTAAAACCTCTGCTGCTCCATAGTTCACTTGTGGCACATTTTTTATTATAAAGCCTTCTGGAAGATATGCCTTTTCCCACTCCCATAGGAGAGGAATACATTTGTTTTGTTTGGTGCTAACCAAGGAGATTACAATATTTGCAATTCCTACCAAATGTCTGCTGTTTTAGATAGTGGTTCTTATTTAAAGATCTATGATCCTCCAGATTTACCCACATGAATTCTATAATCTATTTGGATGATGCAACATGCCCATGTTATATTATCAATTAACATCTTGTAGACATGATACTTTTTAAATGGACTACATACCGTCCTCTGGAAGTCCAGATAGTGGTGTCGCCAATTGGACTTTCACATTGCCTGATAGCCCAGGTTGTCTGCAATCCTCAGCTTGTGTGCCATCTGGCAGAGGACTCTGTGAAAGAGTCATTAGTCAGGATGCTTTCCCTTTCTGAGAACACAACTCAACTTGCCATTTTCAGAAAACAACACTTGACAAATATGTGAAGTCTATAGGGAGCACTAGGTTGTTGCAGGGCAAATCTCGTCTTCAGGCTCAAGTGCATCTATCCTTTCTTCTAGTTCTCCCTTATGAAGAACTAGTGACCAGAAGAAGAAACACATTTACAGAGTTCCACCTGATTGACCAAGGTAATCATCTCTGTTCATCCTCCTCAGTATGAATTTTATTTATCTGCTACTGGGCTTTGATCATATTCACCAAATACATTCCTGCCCAGACTCTTCGTGTAAACAACAACCTAAGAAAGTGTAGGAAATGATGTATTATGATAATTGCTTTGTCACTGAAGCAAGTGACATTTTCCTTAAACTCCTCCAATAAATATGATGTTTTTCACTTTAAAATCTCCTATCCATTTCTCTATTCTGACATGTCAATGAGTGTTAGACCTTCACCTGCAATATTATGTCTTCTTCATCTTCTCAGCAAATTTGTTCCATATCTCATAGTATAGAGTACAGCTTTCTATATTTTATGTGTCTGGGTATATTACACAGATGTGGAATTCACAGTTTCCTGTAGCTGTGTGGAACATTGAGTCTTAGCTAAAATATCCATGAAGGACAGTTGAACAGAATTTTCTAATTTCATTTCCTTCTCTGATTATAGCAATATTTATGTGATTAAGGGTTGGTACTTCAAAACAAAACTTTCAGATGGGAACAAGACTTATCTTCTAGGCGGTTTTCTCTCTTGAACATATGGCCCTATCCTCTTTGTACATACAAAAACTTTTATTTATTCTTCAGGGGCATATTCTAGTCGTGTTCAGGTAAACTAGAGTATGATATTTATTTCTATATATATGTATAAATTGAACAATAACTGAGTCAGTGTCATAAGCTCAGTCATTACTCAAACTTTTACCATTTCTTTGAGGAGGAAATAAATCATGAAAAATACTTTCTTCTCCTTATTTCAAACCATACATTACTCCATCTTATCTTCTTAATTGAAGACCTACAAATTTCCCACTGACAAACACAAAATATATGAGCCCTTCACCTTGTCATGGATGTCTGGAATTATGACACTACAATTGTGTACATGGGAAGTATCAACCTTTCTACTAAATCCAATTCAGGCTCACTTTTTTCGCATCCTCCATTCTATAAGCAGACTCTATAAGCACATTCTATAAGCACAGACACACTGTACACTCATCATTAGATGTAGAGCATGACTGTGACAAAATCCAACATCCCTTCCTGATAGAAACCCTTGAGGATCGATCCAGCAACAAGCAAAGTATTCTTTAACATAATCAATGCAATGAATACCACACACAGGCAGCAGTTTCCAACACAGGACAGAGAAAGCATTTTGAGTAAAATCAGAAAGGAAATAGGGATAAACATTCTCACTCCTCCTCCTCAGGAAAATCCTTGAAATTGTACAGATCAATGAGTCATGTCAAGGAAACAAACTGGACACCATCACGGGAATTCAGGCTGAAACAAGTTTTATTACCAAAGGAATCCATGCTGTACAAGAAATATCCTAAGGACTCCAAATGTAAACACCAAAGGGTAATGAACACATTTAGCAAAACCACAGGACACAAATGCAGGTACTAAAGGAAGTAGTCTTTCTCTATGCAAATGGCAAACATACTGAGAAAGAAATGAATGACAAGATTTCATAAAAATGGCTTCAAATGATATTAAGACGGTGAAATATAATAATCCTAAGTCAGCAAATGAGAAAAAGAAAACTTTTTATATCTAAGCAGATGAGAGGACATTATCATAGGATGGAAAAATGGGAAAGAATCGTTCTTTAAACTCCCCATGCATCAATAAGCAAAGGAAGGATTAACTGTCTTGCTTCTCAGACTTCCCATGAAATTTTCACAAAAATCAGATAACATCATCTTGAGTTTTGTATGGCAAATCCAATAGTAAGTAAAGTCAAACCAAACTGGAATGTCAAAAAAGCAAACAGCAAACGAACCAAAAACAAAACCTGCTGCAGCTTTCACCGTAGCAGAATTCCAATTGCACTTACAAATAGATTAATTACGATGGTACTTGTCGTCTTCATAGAAACAGTGATTGATACAGGCAACTTAGTTCTTGCATGCAATCCAGTATCCTACAGCCACTTGAATTTTGAAAAGGATTCCAACATTTCCCACCAGAGAAAGGACAGCATCTTTAACCAAGGGTCACGATGAAACTGGGTAGACTCTTAGACCCTTATTCGTATGCAAGGGGATCCTTCATTCTCAGGCTTTATAAATATTGACTCCAAATGTTTCTATGCTTTGTAGATAAGAACTGAAACTCGTAACATATTACAGGTGAGTGCAGGGGAGGAAACTTAACTCAGTAGCAGAGCAAAGGTCTTTCTACAAAGGACCCTGGTTTCAAACGCAAAGATAATAAAATTCACAGCTCCAAATATCCAGTTATCAAATGGAATCACACGAAACTAAACAACTTCTCATAAGACAAGGGTACCTCACTCAATAAATAGACAATCTATAGGATAAATAACCCACTGGTAGAAGATATGTGACAGAGTGGTATGTATGTAGAATATACAAACAATATACCCCTTACAACACAAGATGTGTCCTGACAGTGATGTTTGTCTTTATTGGTTACATATACCACATTTACCTATGACTTACACAGAAGCAATTTTTGATTTGGAAAAATGGTTACTATTTGCCAATGGGGTATATAAAATGATGTGACTGAATTAGCTGCTTTCATGGTAATGTCAAATTATTGTTTTAACTGTAATGGCATTTTAAATGTGCATTATTTTCAGGTAATATTTATTTTCTAAGTCAACACGACTAAGTAATTAATGTGAATTTTATAGGTTACATACCCATCCTTCATTCCTTAGATTTGAGTCTGAATGCTCTTCACGGTCTCCTTTGTTTCCGAGTAATGAATTTTCTGCTGCAGGATTTATATACACATTAGATATTATAAATATAACCAAAATGCACTTAGAAAGCATAATACTCGCCTAATACTCGATACAGGACATCATTACTTAATGTTAGATGATGATATGAATATCATATTGATCTTTTATATGCTCAAGTCACATCCTGTGTCTGCCACCATTTCCCTTAGCGTGTGAGATCAAGACATAACTCCTTCTCCACACATGGTCCTTCTCCAGGATCATGTCTGCCTGTACGTCACCATATTCTACCAGGGTATTAATGAACTAAACCTCTGAGATTGTAAGACTCCTGATTAAATGTTTCCTTTATCAGAATTGCCATGATCATGGTGTCTCTTCACAGCATTGCACAGTGCCTTTAGAACATAACTACTCAGCACATTGCTCAAATACAGAAGTTTAAATGTATACACTCGGAGGGCAATGTCAGAGGATGTTGCTGTAGAGGATAGATTGTCAGCTATGAAATTATTGGCACATATGTAGTAGATATGTGAAAATAATGCAGGGGTACTTCAATGTACATAAAACAATAATTGTAATCCACCATATAACAAACTGAAAGACAAAAGCAACATGGTAATCCCATTAGCTGCTGAAGAGGTCCTTACATATAATCGAACACCATTTCATAATAACTTTCACAGAGATACAAGGAACAGACCTCACGACAATAAAGGCAAAGTTAACAGCAAGGCAATTGCCAATGTCAACCTAAATGAAGAGAAACTCAAAGCATTTACACACACAACAAAAAAAGAAATGAGACAATGTTGTCCACTCTCTTCACACCTATTCAACCTACTACTTAAATCCTTAGCTATAGCAGTAAGAAAACTGAAAGCAATCAAGTGGATACACATAGGAAAGGAAGAAATTGAAGTATCTATTTGCTGATGATATGACTATGTGTATAAATGATCCAAAAACCTTCTATACCAATAAAATTATACAGCTGATAAACACTTTGTACAAAGCAACAGCATAAACAATTATCACGAGACTTCTGAAATACAAATGACAAATGGGTTGAGAAAGAAGTCAGATAAACAATACTTCAATACTTTCCATAGAAACAATACGTTTCAAAATAGTGTGTGTGTGTGTGTGTGTGTGTGTGTGTGTGTGTGTGTGTATGTGTGTACATATATACACAGTGGTATCTCTTACTAAGCAAGTTAAAAACTTGTAGAATGAAACTTTCAGACACGGAAGAAACTGAAGATGGTATCAGAAGATATAAATATCTTTCATACTCGTGGATTGGGAGGATCAGTTGAGTGAAAATGACCATCATATCCAAAGCAATATACAGACTTAATGCAACCAAAAAAAATTCTAACACAGTTCTTCACAGATCTTGAGGGGGAAACTTTTAACTTCATATGTAAACACAAATATAGAAAGAGAGAGAGGAGAGAGAGGGGAGAGAGACTGGAGGAAGAGAGAGAATACAGAGGTAAGAGAGAGACTGAGAGAGTGGGGGAGAGAGGAGGAGGCAGAGAGAATAGCTGAGGAAATCCTGAATAATACAAAAACTGCTGAAGTTCTCTGATCTCAAATTGCACTACAGTCTATAGTACTAATACAAATTTGTAATGGCGTCAAAACAGACACATTGATCAAGGATAACAAACTAAAGGCTGATAAATGAGGTCACACGTATATGGACACGTGATTTTTGATAAAGGAGCTAGAAATGCACACTGGAAAAAAGACAGCATTGTTAACAAATGGTGCTGGAAAACCTGGATGGTGGCCTATAGAACACAAACACACCCATACTTATTCCTCTACATATAACTTCACTTTAAATGGATGAAGAACATCAACATACAACCAGATACACAGAACCTGATAGAAGAGAAGACAGAGAATAACCTTGAAACCTTTGGAACAGCACAAGAAGTAAGAACAAGAATAAATGGAACCTCATGGAACGAAACAGCTTCTGTATAGCAAAGGACACCATCATTTGCACAAAATATCAGACTACGGGTTGAAGAAAGATTGTTATCAACTACACATCAGAGAGAAGCTAACACCTAAAATATGAAAGGAACTCAAAAAACTGGACAACAAGAAAACAAAATAACTAAATTAAAATGGAGTATAGACCTAAACAAAAAATTCTCATAAGAAGAAAATCAAGTAGCTGAAAAGCATGTAAAGAAATGTTCAACATTCATTGTCATGTAGGATATACATATCAAAACTACTGTGAGATTTCATATTACACATCTCAGGATGGTCAAAATTCAGCAAAACAAATGATGGCCCAAACCCACAAAACAAATGACATCTCGTGCTGGTAAGGATGTGGGATAAGGGGATTCATCTATTGAGGGTATGGGTGCAAACATCTATAGCCACTATGGAAATCAGTGTGGTGACTCCTCATGAAGCTGCGAATTCAAGATCCAGTTCTACAACTCTTGGGCATATACCAAAGGACTCTACGTCCTACTACAGAGATACTTGCTCAACTGTGTTCATTGCTGCTCTATTCATAATAGACAGGAATGGAAAACAGCCTAGTAGTCTGCCAGTGGGTGAATGAACAAAGGAAATGTGATATATTTTCATAATGGAATTTTACTCAGCTCTTTGAAAATATAAATTTCAGAGATAAATGGATGGAGCTAGAAAAAAAATCATCTTGACTGAGGAAACTCACACCCAGGAAGACAATTGTCATTGTATTGACTTATATGTAGATGTTAGCTATTAAGTCTTTGGTAAGCAAGAGGATAGGTATAGAGAAAGGGACTAAGATGGAGGTAAGGATCTCCTAAGGAAGGGGAAATAGCAAATATATTTATGAATGGACAGAAGGGTGGAGACTGCACTAGAATGTTCAAATGGAAACAGGTAAGGAAGATGGGGTAGTGGAGGGGATGCAGGGAAGGATGGCTAAACTAAGGAGACTTTGATGGGGTCATATGGAGACCGAATGCAACAGAAGCTTGGTAAAACTTAAACAGATATGAAAGCATTCCAAAGGGAATCACTACATAATGGGAGAGATATTTCTTGCCACCAAATGAAACCTCCTGTCCTGGGAATCGGCTACATTTAATTAATTAATACCTAGTGCTGTCCACCCATACTGATTAGTATTCATGGATCAGGAAGGTACCTGGCTTTCCCCTAAAGGAGAAATGTAAATGCCAACCCAGCTACAAACTGTATTGTACGAAGATGATCTTCCTGCAAGATATGCTGGTGCGAGTGTGGCACAAAGCTTGTGGGGTAACCACTCACTCTCTGATTGCAATTGAGTCCCAGTTTGTGGGAAGGAATCTACCCAGCTCAGGTGGACGATAGCCTGAGACTAGATAGGTCAGGGCCCTGGAGAAAAACCAAGTAATGCTGTCCTGCTAACTGTACTTAGAAAATAAAATGATTCCTAAGGACATTTTCCACATCCATGGATTTGGATCTTGTTCAGCCATCAACAGAGAAACTTCCTCCTGCTAGTGCAGGGGAAAAAAATGATGAAAAAAAATACAGAGGCCCACAACTGGATAATATGCAGAGAGTGAGAGAGACTTTGGAACTCTCAGTGGTATGTGCAATGTCTCCATTAAAGCCCTCCTGTCAGAGCTCAGGGAATTCTGCTGAAGAAGCAGGCAGGCAGATTGCAAGAGCAGGTTAATATGCAAGACACCAAGGAAACAAAGCTTTCTGAACACACTAGGACTGACAAACAAATGAAGCCACAGACTGGCTGATGCAGAGGGTCTAAGCTACAAGGGGTACCAGCCCTGACAGGGTAAGTAGACACCACCCAGAAACGATCTCCAATTGGTAACACTCACAAAGGAACTCTGGCTTTCTCCACTGGAGTCTCATTGCCTATACAAACCACATTTAAAAGCAGTCCCTGTTCCCAGAAGCACACAGCCAACAGAAAACCAATACAATGGTACTATTGGAGGTTTCTTTTGTCTCACAATACTTTGTCCATTTTCTAAGCATACAGATCTTTTGCTCTTATAGTGTTGATGGGTTTCTGTGTGTGCCAATGAGTGTATCTCAGCGTTCATCTGTGTTTCTTGTGCTCTTTCTTGGGAAATTTTTCTGTTTGTTTTGCCTACTTCTGGTGAGTTTGCTTTATATTATCCTATTCAATTTTCCTTTATTATTATTTTTAGATGCCTGCTCTTTGTAATGAGACAGAGAGAGAGAGAGAGAGAGAGAGAGAGAGAGAGAAAGGAGGGTTGTATATATGTGGTTAGACAATTCTCTCTGAGAAAGAAAACATTCTTGCTCCACCATTTCTCTATGAAGAAAGACTAGGGAACATAAAATTGGAGGACTTACATGGGGAAGTCATGCAGTTATTGTGAGGTTTTTCATATTCATTTTCTAAAATTTTCATTCTGCCAAATACAGAAATGGCATCAGTTAATTTGATTTTTATGATAGCAAAACATTGATCAATATACTTCATTTGAAGATTTAAAATGTTTCAGATATTTTTCATAATATTTGCCATACCCTACACATTTATGAATCATGTGAAAAGAAGAAGACAAAGAAGACAAAGGAGGAGAAGACTACAAAGGAGAAGAAGAAGAAGAAGAAGAAAAAGGAGGAGAAGGAGAAGAAAAAGGAGGAGAAGGAGAAGAGGAAGAAGAAGGAGATAAGAAGAGCCCAATTCACTTTTTGTAATTGAAGGAGGAGAGGACAACGTGAAATGCTATTGAGTCAAGAGCGTTATAATTCAAACCATCTAGCATATCTTGACAGGATGGAAAGTACCCTGATATTAGGAGTTCTTTTTCTGGCGCAGAATTTCTCTTAGGCTCCAAATCTCAGCATTTACTACTTTAGTTCACCAACTTACTGTGAATATTTCATCACGTGAAAGTATGCATGGAATTAGCAAAGCAGTATATTATGTTTTGCTTCTCAATCTTGAACTAATACAAATCCCAAAACAAGATGGGTGGTGATGGTGTGCACCCTTATTCCCCATGAAGGAGGCAGAAGTAGGTGGATCTCTGTGAGTTCAAGACCAGACTGGCCTAAGGTGCTAGTTCCAGGACAGCCAGGGATATTAAGCAGAGAAAACCTGTCTCAAAAAACAAAAACAAAAGACAGACAAACAACAAAATAAAATAACCAGAATCCCAAAGGAAAACCACTGTGTCATTCTTTAATGGGTCTGAACTAAAGAGTCAGTCAAAGATGAGAACACTATGGAATTTCAAGACATGGGTTGGTCTGTTGCTATTCTTCTTCTATCCAGTAATGAAGTACTTAGCTGAGTTTTGTCATAATGACCCTGCACATCCATGCTTATCACCAACTGACACAGAAGACAAAGTCATATTTCATACTTGTATAAACATACAGATGAGATGTGATGGGGTTTATGTGTAAAACATAGGTAACAATTTGTGTTCACAGAATTCTGCTCCGTGTCTTTCATTTGAGGCAGATATGGAAAGCATCCCAATGCTTGAGGCACAGACTAAAGTCGCTTGAGTAATCCTAAGTAATATGGAAAACACTGGATAGGTGTGCTGCCTGTGTTATGTCAAAATGACACATGGAGAGTCTGATAAGAGGGAGCCTTAACCGAGAAAATGCTTCTATAAGGTCTGACTATGGGAATTTTCTTACTTGGTCATCCATGGGGGAGGTCCCAACCCAATGGGAGATGTTACTGTCCTTGGATAGGTGGTCCTGTCTTCTATTAAAATGCATGCTGAGCAAGTAATGAGCAATCTGTTCAGCAGCACCTCTCCAACATCCATGCATTGAAACCTAACTCCAGGTACCTGTCCTGTTTGAGTTCCTGTCCTGACTTCCATTGATGAAAAACTGGATGTGGATGTATAGTCAAATAAACCCTTTCCTCAAGTTGATTTGGTCATGGTGTTTCATCACAGCAATAGTGATGGTACTAGAACAACAGGTCAATGACTACCTATCACCTTCCCTGAGAAAGGTAATAGAGATCTGTCACAACCACAGGGCATGATTCATGCAACATTTGCACACAGATTACTACTACTAAAGAAGGAAAACATTCTGAAAATGTTTGGACCC
This sequence comes from Phodopus roborovskii, assembly GCF_943737965.1. Classification (NCBI taxonomy): domain Eukaryota; kingdom Metazoa; phylum Chordata; class Mammalia; order Rodentia; family Cricetidae; genus Phodopus; species Phodopus roborovskii. The sequence continues at coordinate 76,607 of NW_026126655.1, forward strand.
ATGTGATATTTTAATGTATTCACAAACCCGTTTAGAGAGACAACACCAAGTAACTTATTGTGATGGTCTTCTAGGATACTGCAATGCTTTGAATACATGATCACATTCAGTTGCCTAGCAATGGGTGTGGGGAAACCTTAGTCTTGGCTGCCAGAGTACAGTACTACTATAATGGGAAAAATTTTGAATGTACAACCACATGGGCAATTGAACTACCCAGCTTTCAAGGCCCCATGACTCTTACGGCAAAGACCCAGGCAAGGTTAGTCAAAAGTGGACTGAAGGACAAGCTCGATGGTGCCAAATGCCCATGAACCAAAGCTGACTCGGTTTTCCTCATGCCTGCCACATCCATCCAATATATGTTAAGACTTGACTTCGATGTACTTAGGGAATCTCTTTGGTTGTTTCAAAGTCGAGGAGTGGGAGTAATAGACAGCACAGCTCCCAGAGGAGAATGTTACCATTTTCTGTGGAAGTGTACATTGTGAGATTGAAACAGCCAGTGGAGAAAATGAGAACACAACAGGGATTCAATCCCATTGCCTGAGGGCTCTTCTTGGAATGAAAGAAAACATGGGGGGGGGGTCTCCTGAATGATAAACAACTTTTTTTAATTTTATTTTACATACCTATCCCAGTTTCCCCTCTCTCTCTCCATTCCTCCCTCCCTCCCTCTTTCCCTCTCCCCCACCCTTACATGCATCCCGACCACCCTCTCTTCCCATCTTCCCCCCCAGTCCACATGTAGGGTGATGCTCTCCAGGAGGTGTCATCTAAATCTGTCATTTGGAGTAGGTACTAGGACTTCTCTCCTGTCTCTATGTTAAGGGAGTATCCCTACATGGGGTGGGGGGAGAGTGCACCCAAAGTCCTTTTGTGAACCAGGAATACATCCTGGTTCCACTGTATGAGGACCCTTAGACAGCTCAGGCCTTCTATCTGAGATACATGTTCAGGGGATCTGAGTAAGTCCCATGCTGGATTCTTAGCTCTCAGTCTGGGAGCCCATTAGCTCCTCCTTGTTCAGGTAAGTTGTCTCTGTGTGTTTATGCAGCATGGTCTTGTCCTCCCTCTCTGCATCTGGATTCTAGCTCAGCTCAGTGTTTAGTTGTGGGTGTTTGCTTCTGTTTCCAACAGGTACTAGATGAGGGCTCCATGATGGTGGATAAGTTAGTCATTGATCTCATTATCAGGAAAGGGTATTTATGGGAGCCTGTCTACATTGCTCAAATTGTTAGTTGCAGTCAGTCTTGTTAAAGCTTTAGAAAGAGAGGCTAGGAGTGAAGCTCAGTGGTAAAACACCTGCCCAGCATATTCAGGTGCCTGGGTATAATTCCCAGCCTAACCATAAATCAACTCTGAGATAATGTCTTTTGTACTCATTGCTGCTTCTCACTAATCTACAATTTCATCTGATCCTCAGCAGACAGGGTTGGCTAAAGCACTACCATTCCAAAACTTCTTAAACAACTGAAACTATAAACTTTTGCCTGACTTAAAATACAATAGTTGTAATTATTCTGTATCTACATTGGGGTTAATTAGCCTTTTAATGTATATACTTACACTTTTCTATTTCCTGCTTGGGCATAATCCAGCGCAGTCCATCCGAACATATCTAAAGACCAAACATTAGCTCCTTTATTTAATAAAAGTCTGACTAGATGTTCCGAATCCCATTTCACTCCATACATCAAGGTCGTTCTACAATGATAGAAAGATGATTAAAGTAAACAGTGAATTGCATGTATTTTACCAATTCATTGTCTTACCATTGTGTGGAGAATTGAGTATTTAGAAACTAGACAATTATCTTGAGAGCATAAGTGTTCATCACTGTCTTCTAGGCTATGAAGTGGAAATTAGCACAAAGATTCTTGATCCTCTTGATATGTGTGTGTGGGGGGATGGGGAGGTTAAATTAGTACACAGAATCATTTTAGTGGTAATCCATGATCCAGTTAATGTTAATATGACCTAGGTCCTACTTGACATAGTTTTAAAGCTTTGGTATTATGCATGTAGGTACTGACCTAACCAAGCTAGCTCGGTCTTTCATGCCTATTTGTATGATTTCTGAGACTTTGAGGTTCTTCTACGACATGAAATAGTACCTTAGGAAAAACCTGATATCAGTAAACGTCAAAGAAGGCAATTTGAAGAAAAGTTGCCCAACAGCCTATGATTTTACTTCAGTTCATTCTTAATATACTATACCAAAAATCAAGCACTATAAAGTTAAGTTTTCACAATAATTAAATAATTGAACTAAAACCTTATAATTTACAGAAAATGATTATATGACTATCCACATGACATTCTAAATAAGACATCAGGTATTATCACAGGGGACAGAAACTTGACTCTACATCATTTTTGTATTACTCGTTGCATATAATTTTTGATCTGACATGGTTTTTATCCATATTTTTTAGTTTATCCCATTACATTTTTTATTTGAGTGACTGTTACTATTTTAGAATACAATTAATGTTTAAAAACGCAAAAGTACATACCTTTGGTATGGGTCGCAAGCATGAATATTTGCACCTGATGTTATTAGCAATGCTGCGGTCAATAATTTTTTTTTCTGGAGAGCCAGCATCAGGGGGGTCAGGCCCTCCTGTAATGAAATCAACCAATAATTCACAATGCTGCCTATTCCCCAACTGAAGTGAAAACTTTATACCTGGCACAGTGAATATAAAGTTTTCCACAAAGTAGAGAGCACTAGAGATTTTCTTCACAGCAAACTGCTCATTCCTATGTTGTCATTGTAATTCTTCAATCCTGCCTACAGTTGTTGCAAGACCTCTCCAAAACTCATGTCAAACACTTTCCTTCCATGAATCTCTGTTCCTTTCACTACATTTATCATGGCATATTAGAGTTATGTGTTTGCTTCCTTTTAAGTGAAAATTATTTTAATTGAATTAAAATCATTCCCCACTCCTATTCTTACATTAGATACTCCCCTTCCCCCACACATCTCACCTCATTTAACTCTACTTAGTACTCTTCCCAGGCTCCTTCAAGTTAGTAGCCTCTTCATCTTTGATTATCTTTACTACATATATCTATATATGTGTGTACATGTATGTATAAACATATAAATAGAACCTACTGTCTCCATAGTTGTTCCGTATATGGTTTTTAGGACGGCCACTTTGCATTGAACAACCAATAAGGGGGTTTACCTTTAAGAGAAGCAAATTCTCATTCTCCAAGCAATCAACACTTGATAATAAATTCAAAATCTAGGGATGGAACACAGTGAAAGATTTCTTCTTCTACCTTAACATGTCCACTGGTATTATCATAATTCCAGTCTTTTTATGCAGCTGTTTCTAGGAGAGGCTGTTGCATGGAAGACTTCCTCATTATTCTGCCTATTACAATCTTTTCAATCCCTCTTCCTCAAAGTTTTCTGAGCCACAGACTCATGAGCTGTGATGTAGATGTACAAGCCAACATTTCTTGGGAGCATATCTCAAAGGAACCAACCCCCAAACAAGTGCCAAAGGATTTCAAAATTTTGTTGAATAGGTGTACTAAATTTTCCTCTCTAACTCAGAATTTCTACCTGTATTTCAAATGATATTTGTGTGCCAGATGTATCATTTTCCAATATGAAATATGAGAAAAACTGTGAAATTGTTCTTTTTCAAAAAAGTAAATAACCAAAATGTGCTTCTTTGGTAAATTCCTGTTTGACCAACTGTGTATGCAGCAGACATTAGCATCTGAACAACTTGTTTCAGGGGACCCACGATAGCAATGCCAGTCCCTTGCTCTGAACATGTCACCAAAGAAATTGACTCAAAATAGCCGAAGCGCCATATAAACTTTGATGAATTGACTGTTTCTATCATGTTATATGATGCAAGTTGTCCTCACCCTAGAAAGCCCAAGACATGTTCCTTAAAAATTATTCAATTTAATTTTTGTTCATTTCATACATAGGTGCTGTAGTGACCTCATTTCAACCTTTCCTCACTGTCTCTCCTACTCCCCCTCTGTATCAACTCTTCTCATGCCCTCCCTACTGCTTCTAATTTTGATGACCTCTTCTTTAACCAGTATTGTTATACACACAAGCTTATCTATGCCTGCTTGTATGTGTGTATGTATACATATAACGTACTGAGTCCATTTAGCTTTGCTCATATTGTAAGTGTTAATGGCTAATGATCTAGCATTGCATAGTCAGAGTTTGTCTCTAGAGAAAACAGATTCTTTTCTCATCACCCATTGTTTTCCCAGTGATAGAACCTTGTAAGTTCCCCACCACTGTTGGCAATTCGCCCTGTATTGCCATCATGTGGGCCTTATTTAGGCAAAAAGAAGACAAAGATTTCCTGAGTTCAATATTGCATTATCTTGCAACAGGCACAATAGTTCTTTTGTCCTTAGAGGCATTTGACCCCTTTTCAATGATGTTCTCTGAGCCTCAGGGATGGGTTTGCACCAGTTGGGGCTGGCTAGTCAGCAAAAGAATCTTATGTTCACATTATTGGATTCAGCAAATGGCAATAATAATACCTTACAGCATTTGAGGATCTCTTGGACTCTAGTCAACATTAATTCCAGGGGCAGTTTACCTCTCCTGCTTTGTTAAACAGTCTATTGCTTTAGGCTAGGGGGGAGACCGTTTCATCCTGTTCTTTACTTATACTCCAATACATGTGTTTAATTTCCCTGATATGATAATTCCATGAGCTAGATAGACTTCCAATATTACTTTTTAAAGCATAGATCTCAGTATGTAGCCCAGTCTAAGCTAGAAGTCATCTTCCTGAAACAGAACCTCAGTCCTACTCTTGAGTTTACAAGTGTGCCATCACATCTGATCACCTGCTTCTTCAAATTCTTTTGTATCATTGCTCCAGTGTGATCAATGCTTAGGTTATAGTTCTAGGCAAGGTACAAATCAGAAATAAATAAATGCTTTATCCATCAGTGAAAACTGAATAATCCCTGTATGTACTTGCTTTGGTACACTGCAATCACTCAGTAGCTTGCACTTGTGTGTAATGTGAGAGAAACAGTGGATGTTGTCTGTAGTGTACACAACATGTCTGACTACAAACAGGATCAACCTAATAAATCTAAAACATCTCCTAATCAGAATGGTGTTATTTATATTGAAGATAATTTTTCAGGTGTTAGATATGCATCTATGAATTGTGCATAGTAGACAATGCTCAGATACAAAGCTGATATTGAGAAATAATTTTAAAATGCCAATTAATTTCATAAATATAAAATGTCAATTAAATTCATAAATGCACCAGACATCCTAAATCTATATCAAAACACCAGGAAACAAAAATAGAAGACTCAAATAGTTACATAGGGAAAGCAGGGGGACATGAGCAAATGGGACACACTTGGATGTTGAGTATGAAAGTGTTCACTGTAGGGACTGATTCAATCAAATGGGTCCAGAGGAGAAAGGAATTGAATCTTTATGAACAAGAAGAAGTCCAGATTTCTGAATTCTCCTACAGATTGAGAGTATACTGTGTTTCTAGAAGGTAAACTGTGCATGGAGTGCACTGACTCCATAGAACTTTGGTTCGCATTTTTTTTTTTTTTTTAACCTTTGCTGAATGTTTAGCAACGGATTTGTACAAAGCAAGTACTGGTAGTGCAATCAACCATATTTAACTCAAAATAAAACAGTCCCCGATATAGTGTGAAAGTGAAATGTCACCCACAGGTTCATGTGATTGACACTGTAGCCTAGCTGGTCACTATGTTGCAGGAAGCTTGTGGAAGCATTTGGAAATGGATCCTTGCTCTCTGAGCTATTGTCATGTTGGCAATGTTGGGGTTAGTCCCAATATTGTCCCAGTTTCTCCAGCGGCTTTTGCTTTCAAGGCTGTGGACATGGGAGAAGGTGAAATGTAAGTTCCTGACAGGATGAACCAGCATAATTAAACTTCTGTGCTTTCTCGACCAAGACAAGATCATCCCTTGCGACACAGCAACTCTTTTCTTTCTGCTGATCCAAGCAGGAATGTTAAAACAATGACAAAATCAATATCAAGCACAAACTGTAATCCAGTCATTGGGATGGTTAGTTTCAATTGTCAAGGACACCACCTAGAATGACTTAGGAAGAGTGTTTCCATTGGGAAACTGAATCATTAGACAGACCCGTGGAAAGGTCTGTGGCCTATGTCCTGAAGCTTCTAATGATTTTACCCCATTATTGATGCTTCAGTCTTATTGTTCAGAAATAAACGTAGGCACATAACTATCCCAACACCAAGAGTTCAGTTTTCAAACGGTGTGTTTGTTTTATTTGAGTACCAAGATAAAGCTTACTTCCAAGGTAAAGTTTGCTTTCTTTTATTATTTTAAACTGGTTAGAAAAGTGGTGGAAAATATTGATAAAGTAGAAGTATTATACATGGCATACTTTGTGTTTTCATGAAGATTTGCTGTCCTACGAACAGGAAAGCTGTGTTCTCTATTACTTTTTTCAATAAACCAAGGTTATTTCTCCCATATTTAAAATCAGATTTATGAAAGTTCCATAGTTATTTTGACTACATCTACCCTTCTCTCTCTACTCCTTCCTGATCCACCCACTTTCCCTACCCACCATACTTTCTGTGCTCATTAATAGAACCCACTCACTGAGTCTAGGGATCATTGCAAAATTCTCTAAGAGACAGAGCAAGTCGATTGACCACAAGGAAACCACAGGGCAGATGTTCATATGAACTCACAGTCATTGTGACAGCACTCACAAGGCTCACCCAGGCAATACCAAGTCAGCCAAACTCTTCATTGTGGAGACAGGAAGTTAGGACGAAGTCCTATCTCTAGCTGGGGAGCTATTGGCAACTGATAGCTGTGGGAGAGGGAGAGCCAGTTTTATTTAGCAGTGTGACTCCCTAGTAGGCTGACCAAACTGCAGTGGATGGTCACAAACCAAAAAGCATATGGGCTGTGCGAACTGCACTAATTTCTTGCACTATAAAAGCACAACAACCATGTTGATGTTTAAATAAATACCAATCAAATGATTTCTAAATGTCAGTCAGGGAATACTTGAGCTTCAGAACCCAGATAATTGTGGCCCTATACATGAACTTGTGAAAGCACACAGTTCCTAAATACTTGAGAATTTAATTTAGGTAATCTTTACCTCTGACATCTCTTCCGTAGTGCTCCCTGACGCCAAAAGGGCAGCCACGATTTCAAAGCAGTCATTGTATATGGCATGATGAAGTGCCATGTCACCGTTCACGTCTTTCAAGTTCGGATCTGCTTCTTGTTGTAGCAGAAGCAAGACTGTTTCTGTTGAGCCAGACTGTACAGCCTGTGGATGTTATAAAAAGAAAAACATTGAAAATTCAAGTAATTCAAAACAGGCATTTCACGGCTTTCACTATGATTCATGTTTGAGTGTGATAGATGCTTTCATTTTCAGTATGAGCATTTAAGTGAAATATTTCCTGAAATTGATATATTTGAACTACCTTGACAAGTGGTGTCATTAACTTGTCGTCAACCATGTTAACTTCAGAGCCATTCATTAACAGATACTTTACAGCAGCTGTACATCCATGAAAGGAGGCATAATGGAGAGCCGTTCTGTGGGAGAAAGACACATGTTCTTATTGAAATTGTAGGATATTATGTCAGCATGTACAATCACTCACATTTTGCAATCATTATATGACATGTAAGTCCTCTGACTCCCCACGGACCAATGTTTAACTTTCTTCTAAACATGTTCATTTGCTCTAATTATTCACTATATTAGAGCACCTCACTCACTATCCAGAACGTTTGTTACAGTGGGGGGAGAGAACCCATGGCTGTTGCAGGCTAGATCAGTCATCTGTCACTCACTCATCTAGTTCTATCTGGAGCCAAGGTTCTGGCCCAGAGAGGCCTACTTGTACAGAGAGAGCATGACCTTTGGCTTGAACTCCTACTTGACTTTGCATCCTGCTCTAGGTGGCATCCTCACCAGCTATCCCCTAGTCCATCAATGCAGTGATTTCTTCATCCTTTACATGCAGATCCAAACAACTCCTCTCCCAGTGTACTATGACACATCAGTGAGGATCTTTGCAACCACTCTGCATGGGCTTCTGCACAGTAGATCCACATGGTGGACATTTAAATTATTAATATTACAATGTGATGAACATTTCAAGTAAACGGCAATCCATTATCTACTTTACAAAGATTTTCAAGGTTATTTATACACTAACAAGATCCCACAATGGTGTTGGTTTGCTTTTATTTAATTTGAGACAGAGTCTGCTTCATTAAGAAAACTGCAATCATTCATGCTCTTAATATGACATGCTGCCCAACTTAAGAATTTCTTTGGCTCACATTTGAACTCACCAAAAATTGGAATGTGACTGACAATTCATATTTGCCAACAATGACTGCTAACACTTAAAAGCTATGCCCTCATGCAAATATCATGGTGCCTTAGACTAGTTGATATGTGACATATATGCTTGGCATTCCTAGTCTCTTAAGCTAGATTCAAATAAATGCTAGTTTTGAATGCAGTGTAGGTAAGAGCTGTGAAACATATCAACAGCAAAGTGTAAATGCAGAGGAACTTTTATTTAGTTTTTTTTTTTTTTTTTTTTTTTTAACGAAAATTCAGCTGAAGGTAACTTGGGATTCAAATCAGTTGGTTTGGCTCATTCTTCACCATAAAGACAGAGAATTCATAGGCAGCAGATATTTGCTATGCCTAATGGCAGTATCTAAATCTACTTTCACAAGGGAGATTAAAGACTGTGGGCCACAACAACTTGGGCCCAATTGGAAAAGCAAGATGAGTTTGCTGCTTTCCAAGTTATGAAAATCCCAGTAAGCTTTATTCACCTCTACCAGGAATAACTAAATATATCAGAAGTAACTTGCAGATAACCTGGAGCTTGTCAGCAAATGGTGCTAAGAAAATTGTTACTCATCAAGGCAGTGCTGAATTAAACCCTTCAGAATGATATGAACTAACAAGTAAGAAGCTTAAGAGAAATAACAAATCTGAGAAATCTATGAAGGTACAAGAATGACATTCCTAGGACACTAGTGAGAAACAAAGAAAATGAAGGGTGATAAGAACACAGCTATCTTTCAAGTTCAAATTCTTTGCATGATTCTTGTGTAAACGATATATATATATATATATATATATATATATATATATATATATATTTACAAAACATGGGTACACAGTGGTATAAAGATTAGTTGAACTATATTTGAGTAATTTCAATATATTCAGTGGCTTTAGTATGAGAAACTGTACCAGCAGTGGTAGCTCATGCCTTTAATCCCTTCACACATGCAGCAGAGTCAGGCAGATCTCTCTGTGAGTTTGAGGCCAGCCTGGTCTTCAGAGGGAGTTCCAGTACAAGCTCCAAATCTCTACAACAAAACTTGCCTCAAAACATAAAAAAAATAAAAAAATGAAAAAAAAAAAAGGCTCTATACTTGGCATCTGTACTCTCTACATGTTTATTACTTGTTATTGCATATATTGAAATGCAATTCCATTTGTTTACTATTGTATAGTCAATAAAATGCCATACATGGGGATTATGAAGTGACAGGGAACCTCCTGGGACTTTGGTCTAGTGCTTATGCTCAATAATATGACATGGACCCTCTCAGACCTCAGATGACCAAGAGCCTGCCAGCTAGAAAGCCTAGCTGGGCTCTTCCACTCCTGTTATCCTCAACAGATCCAGGGAAGGTAGGTTTTCCCCATCTCCCATCATCCCATTTCTTCATGCCCAACTCCCATCCTGAGCTTCCAAGCCCTCTTACCGCTGGTGTTTGTCTTTATGATCTATGGAAAATTTCTTCTTTTCGATGAGTCGGATAAGAACTCCGATTTTCCCTCTACAGGCTGCCAGATGAAATTTATTTTTTCCCATGTAGCGCTGCCTGTATATCTTCTCTTGACTGGACCGCCAACAACATAAGTTGTTTTGGCCAATGTCAGAGGACTTACAGAATTGTTTTGGAGTTTGCTGTTTTTTAAGACACCAGAGAGTCCTTAAGGAGGACAGCATCTTCTGTGTCCACCTTCCTCTCGGCTTAAATATTTGGGATTAAGTGTAGTCCATTAACATAAACATAAAAAACTACGTATAAAAGTGGTCTAAAACCATCCTCGTGTCGATCAAAGAAGCGACTCAAGTGTTGCCTGTTAAGCACAGATCCAAATGGTTACTTAACAATCGTTGCCAAGCAACACTGGTAAATTCTAATATGCACCTTCTTCCTCATAGGTCACAGCCCCTGAAGTAAATGGTGTCAGTGCACATGTGCAGTGTAGGTAGGCCTGGTGCCCTTGCTTGCCTTAGTTTATACTTACCATGCAAGGTCTTTATTCTTCAAATTTGAAGAATACCTTTATTCCCTACATTAATCTTACTTGGCAGTTGCTTTGATAGTGTAAAATTCATCTGTCTAAAATTTTATCTAGGGCTTTTCACTGAAAGGTCATGTTATTTATATGAGCTGGCCTTTGTGAAAAAGACATCCTCCCTCTTCCCCCCCCACCCCTGTGTCTTACTCTATGCCTATTTCTCTCTCATCTCCCTCTATCTCTCCTCTCTCTCCCCTTCTCTGTCCATCTCTCCTCTCTCTCCCGCTCTCTCTGTCTATCTCCATCACGCTATCTCTTTTCCTGGTTGTTGAACATAAGAGTATTTGACTCTACAATACCTTCTGATTATAGGTTCATTCCCCCTATCCTCCCTGATCTTCCTCACCAACCCACCCACACAAATCAGTCCTTTCTCCCAGTAGTTTCTTCCTTCCCCTCAATTGACCCCTCCAGTTTCCAATTTCTCCCACTCTGAGCACCACAGCTCAGGTGCTTGCAGTTCTTTGGAGACACCTCTCAATGGGCATGGGAGGCACGTGAAGCTCTAGGGGAATTCTGCTCGCTAAACACTCTAAACAGCAGGAGGCAATTGAAATTAGACTAAAAAATAAATGACTATTTGTGCTACACAACTGTTAGACACTGAGCTTATTCACAAAAAGTAAAATACAATCTATGTCTTCATTTTCTGTTTGTTTGTTTCCGTTTGTATTCCTAGAAAGAAGACTCCATAATAACATGTGAGCAAAATATGTTTCAAAATCAAGTGTGCTTAAGAATAAACAGCCAACACACCAGAAATATAAATCTGCCTTAGTTAAGAGCACAAAGAGGGAACCTTCAAGACAAGCTTAAATGGCCTGGAAGCAGTTAAGGTCACAAAAACAAGTGCAAATTATCACCATGAAGGTTATGTGGAACAAATGCATTCACCTGCCCCTGACAAGCAGGGGTTTGTATCCCTTTCCATCAGTGGGATTAGATTTTCACTAACCCCACTTGGGAAGGTGAAAGAAAAAGGAAACTTGGCTATATTAGTCGGGGGACAGAATTATTAAGAGAAAAGAGGAAGTGTGACTAAAGAGATATGTTTTCTGATTTGTGTGTGAGTGTGTCTACTTGGTAGGATGACTTAAGTATTGAAATGAATTTTCATTAAAAAGCCCACTGTTTCTCTTGGGAGTTATTAAAATGGAAAGAAACCCATCATGAGAAAGCAGATATTGGAATATTTGGAACTTTTCTACTGGTAATTAACAGCTGTAAAGTCCACCGAGGCAAAAATAAAATTAAGTAGCTGAAACAATGTCCTGTGACCACTTGCACAGGCTAACTATTCTCTTCCATATCTGTGTTTGCTTGAAGATGCTGGCCTGTGTGCTGGGGTGTGTCTGAAATGGATGGGAGATGGAGAATAAAGCCAGTGAATGGGTCATGCTGAAAGGACAACTTTAAATGTACATAAATATTGCTGCTCTGTTCATGCCTATATTTCCTTAGAAAAGAATTTATACTGTGAAGGATAAAAAATGAACTTAGGAAAAGGAGCTGAGGAAGGAAGTCTCTTCCTCCCCTTGCTGTCTGTAAAGGAACAGAGGCTGGGAATGGGGAGATGGCACAGGTGGTAAAGCACCTACCGTGAAAGCATCAAGATCTGTGTTCGAGTCCCCACAAGATGTCAGGCAAGTTTGGACAGAAAACGAGGGTGCCTCGGGCTGCTGACCAGCCAGTCTAGCCCAGTCAGAGATTTCTAGGTTCAGTGAGAGATCCTGTCTCAAAAAGTAATGTGGAGAGGGATCCAGGGGCTCCTCTGTCACCTTCTGGCCCATGCACTTTTTAAAGGTCTTTCAGTTCCACGATGAGCTACTCCTTCTTGGGACTCATCATGTGTACTTGAGGCTTTCTTCGAGGATTGGTGATTTTGGTTGTTCCTCTATGGTTTACATTGAGATAATAAGACTGGACAAGAATGGAGACAGGGTGAGTGAGCAAGTATTCAATTTGTACCTGAGGTGCTCAAGACTTCTGATCCATGAATGCTTCTTATAGGATGTCAGCCTAGGTGCCAAATTTTCCAGAATACATGTGTGGAAAGAAGTATGCAGAGTTTTTGCCTTTGGGAAGAACCATGCTAGTGCCACCTGGCTATGAACTCCTGACCTCATCGAGGCTTTAGCTTGAAACTTTAATTTCTTGCATTGTTCATGCTCTCCTCATTCTCCCCTCTGAGTCTGGCTAAACAGGCTGAGTTCAGTCTCCATCTCACTTGTTGGCACTTTAGTGTCTTAGGTTTGTGTGGAGCAGCTCTGTGCTCTCATCTGCTTTCCATATCTCCACAGAACCCTTCTCTCTCATTATCTTTTTCTTTATGAGCTCATCACTTGCAATTCATTTGCTGTCCCCATTAAAGCATCCAAGAAAGGGTAAGAAATAAGGGTGTACTAAGTCAAACTCTTTGAAGCAGGAGACCGTGATTTGTGGGGGCACTTATTTACATGTATGTGTATTTAAAAATGGATTAGACCATGTTTGTATTTGTGCTTAAACAAACACCTTCAAATGATCTCTGGGCACAAATAGAATGTGTTCTCCATATACTCCACTCCTTCAACTACTCTTAATTCTTTCCACATGTTGGCTCCCTGTGCTTTGTGTATGTATGTTCATGTAGATGTATGCAATTATGTGTGCAGGCATACTGTTCCAAACATGAGTGTAGTGTGTGTGGACTACAGGTTAAAGTTTTATGTCTTCCTTAATAGCTTTTCTCCTAGCTTTGTGGACATGGGTTTTCTCACAGAACTTGGAGTCCATTGGTTCATTTAGCTTGGTTGGCGAATGTACTCCACAGATGCATCTGTTTGTGCAATCTGTACATATCTCCCAGAACTCACTGGCTATAGACACCTGTCCACATAACTGACTTTCCTTGGGTGTTGGGGATCTGATCTCAGGTCTTCACACTTGTGCAGTACAGTACAGTACGGGGCCCGAAGCTGTAGCTCAGTACAACCCTTGTTGACTGAGCCATCTCTCCAGCTACAACTGGAGCTTCTATTTATAGAATTTAGGGGAAAAGAAAGGAATTTCCCCAGGAGTAAATGTCAGGAAAGTTTAAACCATACAATCATAGCCTAGTCGTGTATATTGGAGGCTTTTCCCAAGCTGCGGGGCCTTCAGAACTCTGAAAGGAAGCATGAGCATGAGTGTTAGTTTTCTAGATAGAGGCAATGGTCAAGACTCAAAAGAGTTATTGTACATGTCAGGGAGCTTGAGGCTGGAATTGATATCTTCACTGGAATTTTTGCAGCATGCATATAACCCTAGTCACAACTGTCACTTGAAGTTATTTCTTCCTTTTATCATTTCTTTGCCCTTGTTTGGGACACAGGAGTCTTGGGGAAGGATCTCTTCAGACTGTCTCCCTCTGCCTCCCTCCTTCTTGAAGTCACATATGTCTAACTTACACCTTGAGACAAAAATGAACAGGCAAGCACAAACATGCACCCGCATCTTCTCCTCTACCCTCCGCACTTTCTTCATGAAGGGGGAACTGAAAACACAGAAGTGTGTAGCTGGACACAGGCCCAGAAATCTGGAAAGTGTTTTCTGTGGGATCCCCATGGGGGAAGCTCAGGGCTGCCAACAGCTCTGGCTCTGGGCTTCAACACACCTTCGGTCCAGTACCTGGCACTCTCTACTCCCCCTCTTCACCTCAACCCATAAACCCATACAGGGAGCAGATAGCAGCAACTATGAGTTTCAAATTGCAACAGCCAAGCCATGTGGGGAAGGGAAGGAAAGGGGACAGAAAGGACCTAAAGGTCCTGGAAAGCTTTACCTTACACCTGGCCTGACAACTCCTCTTTGTGTACAGGCATTTACTAAGCAGCTTTTTTGTGGGTATTTGGATATAGGTGGTTCAAGGAGAAATTAGAGATTTTTGGGACTGGCAGGGCAGCATGCGAATCAGCTTTGAAGAACCATCAAGAACATCAGCAAATAAGAAACAGGTACTAATTGTCCAGATGATAGGTGAAGGGTTAATTACAGACATTAATTACTCTTATAGCTGTCCTATCCTAAAGAATCTGATCTCATACCTGATACCCTTTTAGTTAAGTTACAAAAGGATTGTAACTGTATCTATATAGTCTTCAACCCCTTGGAAGAATTGAGAAGGAAAAGAATATTACCTGGTTGAGGAGGAAGTGCAAGCAAGTGACTTCTAAAACATACAAGAAATGACAGAAACAACTGGCTATCTGGACAGTCACCCAAAGTTAAGATGTCCATCTGTATGTTGTAAATATGTGTTCCTTTTATTGAGTGCTGAATAAAGCTGTTTTGACCACTGGCCAGGCAGAATACAGTTAGGCAGGAAAGCCAAACAGAGTTACGGAGAGAAAGAAGGCAGAGCTGAGGAGACATCACGTGGTCTTCGTGGAAGCAAGATGCCAGAAGGTTACCAGTAAGCCACAGCCAAGCAGCAATACACAGATTAGTAGTGAAAGACCCCAGGAGGGCTTGAACACTCATGCCCCCAGTCAGGAAAGGCAGCCCCCCCCCCCACAAATCACTCACGAGAAACGGCCTTGCTGCAAAAGCATGAGGTCTTTTATATTCCAGTGCACTGGGGTCCACAGCCATACTCCACGTGGGGTAGAGGACTGGGAACCCGGGGTACAGGGTTCAGACAGCTTTTATAGGGTTACAAATAAACCCTGGCATCACAAACCAATCATCTCATAATATCCAGTGTGGAACAATCAATTTGAACTATCCAAGCCCCCGCTTTGCCCTGGAAGTCTGCTTTCAATAGGGCTTCTGGGTAGTGTGGCAGGGCTCATTTCCTGTTCTCATTTAATCACAGGTGTTGTCTGTAAATCACCCTGTCATAAAAAGTCAAGAATGACCTTTTGCCTACTCTCTGCTAGGGGGCAGAGTCCAGGGAAAATTAGGCTAAATTTTCCATCCTTACAGTAGAAATGGGTTAATTTCTTAGAGAGAGCTAGACAGTAGTAAACATGGAGCATCGATCAAGCAATTACATTTAATACTAGCCTGTGAGTGATTCTTTCATAAGAGGTGGTAGTGACCAACAGGCAGGAAAAAATTCTGTGCATTTGGGACCAGGAGAGACAGAGAACATCTTCCATCTACATTATACTTCTTCTAGAGTTAGAAAGAGATAGTTCAGTATATAAGAGCTATATATCAGGCTGCATACACTGAGGGCATTTGTTCACATCCATTATACCATTCCCAAGTTGGGGGGGGATGTGGGGGTTTAATATAAAAACTCAACAAGTGCAGAGCAATGATAACCAAATTTGGCTGCTTGTCAGGATTGCTAGAAGAGCTTGCACAGATTACCATGTCATGCCACACCAGCCCCAGTGGGGACAGTGTAGCAATGTCTGAGAAAAATCTCAAATGGCTACCTGTGCAGAGGTTTGCACCACAAGTGGTTATTCCTCCTGGGAAGAAGTGGCCAGGTCCCTGCAGCTCCTTGCTTGGCTGGCTGATTGGAAAGGGTGCTGGGTGCATTTTGTGCTATGATAACAATAATGCTTTTGATTATTGGTGTTTTGGCCTGTAGCTCCACTGTTAGTTCAGAGAAGCCTGGAGAAGGCTTAGATACAATTTCGGGAACTGAAAGAGATGCAGACTAACAATCAACAGATGGATGCTGTCCTCTGTACCCTCAATTACAATACTCAAAGAGCTGGTTGAGACTTCAGGTGTCAGCCCAAGGCCTGATAAATTAACATAGCTAAAGCTGTAGGAATTTGCCCACAAGGAGACCCTGCCTAACAATAGCCAGCCCACAACAAAGCTGTTGTGGGATTTACTATAAAACTCAAACTTGAGATCTTAGGGCCCCTAAATCAATAAAACAGTACAAGAGTTCTTAACAATGTTGTTAAAAGTTTACTAATCAGAGGCAATGACTATTCCCTAAACTCAGTGAGCCAAATCCCTGGTCAGCTGACCACAGGCAAGCCAAAATAGATGTTTTTAAGATCTCATGCTTCAAGGGAATTGCTGACATTTATATAATATGTCTGTAAACTTTAAACTGTGGTCAAAGATCTGTTCCTTGAACTTTCTGCATAAAAACCCAATGCTCTGAAGTTAAAACTGCAGCAGTTGCAAACCTCCTCGAGTGTGTTTGTGTCTGTCTGTCATGCTGAAGCCACTCCTGAGCTGGTCATGGAGTTTTCATCTCCAGGCAGACCTATTGCCTACTGAGCAGTCTGCCTCATTGGATGTGAGCAGTCTGTCACATCCAAATTACTCAGAATCATTACGGTTTGGTGATGGAGTCTAGAAAATGGAATTTAAATAAAACTGTTTAATGTTGGTTTTTGTAATTTGCAGGTCTTGAGAGTTTCTAACTCTCAACTTGGCATCATGAGGAATCTTAACCTTAGAGCGATTATTTGCTAGATGGTATATTCTGTATATTTTCAACTTTAGAGAGTTCCTGTACTAATTGATGATATTTTAATTTGCATGCATCTTAAATAGCCAACTAATTGTCCTGTGGCAAAGGCATCTAGCTAATGTCTGGCACTACAGAAGTTTCTAACTGGTGTAAGTGACTGCATAGACCACTGGATGTACTGAATTTGGGTGATTATACCTACTGATGCTTTAGATAAAATTATTTTCAATGCTAAAATCTTCCAACTCTTGAAGTTGACTTAAAATGATTCAGTAGGAAACTTGGGTTCACTCTTGTATACTTGAAAATCAGTCACACATGTCAGTGTATTTATGGTCACTTGGGGTATCAGCTATTATTTATAACACTGATTTACATGTATTTGTGAGACATTGAGATGACTCATCAGAGGAAAGCACTTTGCTGTCTAAGCCCAACAGAGAGCTTGATCCTGGGGGTGCATGGTAGAGAGGATCAAGTCCTGAAAGCTGTCTGCTGACCATTGCACTTCAGGTGTAGCAAGTACCTGGACTAACATATCAAACATACAACACACATACACCACAAATAAACATTTAAAAATAGTATTAGTATTTAAAGTATACTTAGGATATGTGTGGTGAACCAGTTTACATAAGCCTAGATTCATTGTTTAATTTTTATTCTTAATTTGTATGATATAACAGCCTCTTCTGAAAAGTTCTGGCCTTGTAGAACTAGATTGTTCTTATAGCTATATAGGAGAGATTTGCTAAGTATGATACTTGGAACATTTCAGGCCTATGAGATGGGCCTGCATAAAATATTTTCCATTTAATATTTGTGGTTTATAAGAAGAATTACATGTCTTTAACAAGATATAGAAAGGCTGTGCCTTTTTGTAAAAACCCTTACATTTAAGTAATAGAGAATTCAATATTTCACTGTAATACAAAAAGACATATTTTTATTTTGGTTTGGATTGATATCTGGAAAGGTTCTTTCTGTGTAGCCCTGGCTGTCCTGGAACTTGCTATGTTCTTTGGCTGGCCTTGAACTCAGACAGATTCTCCTGCCTGTCTCCCAAGTGCCGGGAATACAGGCTTAAACCACAATTCTTGGCCTTGGTCATAGGTTCTTTGAAACCAAGTGTCAATTTCTATCCTTTCTGGCCTGGAAGTTGCTGAGTAGAGTAGGCCAGTTTCAAACTCAGAAACTTCTTGCCTGTTCCAGAGCCCAGGATTAAACCATGTGCCACCACCCCTGCCTGAGATCCTTTTATATGACTATTGAATGCTTATTAGTGGTAGCTGTGCTGTGGCAAAGTAAAATAACATATGTGGGCTTGAAATTTGGGGCCAGACTTCATTAAGACCTGCGTTTTTATAGGCCATGGTGGCCTTGAATTCCTTATTCACCTGAGGATGGCCTTGTCTTGATCACTTTTTTAAACTAAATTCATTTATTTATTTTACACCCCTCCTACAGTTTCCTCTCCCTCCCCTCTTCCAATTTCCTCCCCAAACTCTTTTCTCCACACCCCTGCTGCGACCCCCTCCCCCCTCCCAACAAGCTTGCCTTCATTTCCCTTCAGAATGGGGCCTGCATCCCATGCATATCAACAAAACATGGCATATCATTTGCACTTGAACTAAGCACCTCCCCTTGTATTAAGGCTGGGTAAGGCAGACCAGTATAAGCAAGAGGTACCCAGAAGTCAGTCAAAGCCTTAGAGATAGCTCCTGATCCCACTGTTAGGAGTCCTGAGATAGACCAAGCTGCACAGCTATCACACCCTGAAACTTAAACCTCACAAAGATTGGACAGTTACCTTGATCTTCTTAACCCAGCATAAGCTTATTATCGAAATATGTAAAATGTGAAAAAAGTTACTCCTTTGTTGATATTGTATAGGTTTTGATTCAGAGTTTAAGGATCATCTTTGTTTTCTATCAGAACTAGGTGCTTTGTTTGCTTTTTATCCTTTGTGACCCATGTTTAAATGAACTAGTTCTAAATCATCACTATTACTTAACTTTCTATTTTCTTTTAGTTTTAGCTTTAACAATTATGGGTTTTGTATTGTTTTGTTTTGTTTTGCATATCTTAACTTCCCCATTATTCTAGCTACCTTTGTGTTGGGATTGAAACCCATGGAGGGTCTCATGTTAGGCAGCAGCTCTACCATTGAGTTATTCCTTTCCTAGAAATATTTGTTTAATCTTTGAAGGTCCTTTTCTTTGGTATGATTTCAGTAAATAGATTAAGCATTTTGCTTAATAAATCTTTTGTATTAGTTTTTGCTTCATCTAGGGTTTCTCTCACAATAGGATAATTGGACAATTAGATGCTTTCAATTCTTAGTTTTAGAGCTGTTTGTTGTTGCTGTTGTTTGTTTTATGTACCCTAACTTAGGATAAAGTTTGTGTCTGCCTGAGGGACACAAGTAGGGGAAACATGAAACTTGTCACTTTTTCAGAATATAATGTTTGTGTTAGTGTGGAAAAAAAGAGGTCAAAGTGGTGGTGGGGTTTTTTTTTTTTTGTTTGTTTGTTGTTTTGTTTTGTTTTGTTTGTTTGGTTTTTTTTGACCTATTTAGATTACATGAACATTTCTTGATTAGACAAACAAGAAATAAGAACTTCATGGAGAAAGGTTAAGTATACCAGAAATTCAAAAGTGTTTTTTCTTTTTTCTATTAAATGCTTTATTTCTTTTACATACCTTGTTTATATACAGTTCCTCTCTTCTTGTTCCCACCCCAACTTCCTTTCTACCCCCAACCACTCAGAAAGGGGAAGGCTTTCCATGGGAGTCAACAAAGCTTGGCATAGCAAGTTTAAGGCAGGACCAAGCTCCACCCCACTGCATCAAAGCTAAGTGAGGCATCCAACATAGCAAATAGGTTCCAAAACACCAACTCATGCACCTGAGAAAGATCATGGTCCCACTGCTAGGGGTATGGGTGTAGAAGGAGAGATAGATAGTGGTTGAATATATACTATTTAATGTGGTAAACAAAATTGGGCATTTGTAATCCAATTAAATTTGGTCAAATTTAGAGACAATGTTAATCAAGTTTCAAAAAGATGTTTAACTTCTTTCCCATTTTTGGTGTTATTTTGGAAGGTGTAACATAGCCAACCTTGTAAAAGAATACTAGAAAATAATGGCTCATAAATTAATCAAAGAATATCTCCTGAAATAAAAAATACTCACCTACGTTTTTACAAATTGTGAAATTTCACCATGTAAGCCATTTAAAATGACTCTCTGTGACAGATGAAAAAAAATAAATAAACAAGATTGAAAGGTAAATATAAATTTAGAAGCAAGTATTTCATGAGACAAAGTTATGGTAGATAAAGAAAATCTTTGCAAAGGCTCAAAATATGCTTAACCTCTGTTAATCCTAAAATGCAAGGAGAAAGACCACTGACCCAAATCATCATGGACAAATTGCAGGAAGCAAGGAACTTAATAAAGCAAGCATTTTTGTTTATGCACATGAGCTGCTTGCCCCTCAGATGGAACTCAAGTGGTCAACCCTTGACGTGAGGAAGACAAAATTTTATAGCTCAAAAATAGGGGCTTTGGGAGTTTGGGAGACATGATTACAAGGTGGTCATAATAAGGTTGTCTTAACAAAAGATGACCATAGCAAGGTAGTTAGGAACAAACTTTTGCAACAAAGGGAGTGTGCAAAATAGTTATTATAACTTTTTGAAAGTCATGGTTGTGGTATTGTAGAATTTGAATTTAAGATGTGTTATATTCGTTTATGCTGTAGAATGTTTGTCCAATGACACAAAGATGTGATGCATTCCTTTATGTTGTATTAGTTTGACTTTGTGAAGCTCTGTTACCTTGCATGTCTAAAACACTTGATTGGTCTAAGAAAGAGCTAAATGGCTGATATTTAGGCAGAAGAGGGCTAGGAGTGTTGGAAGGCATGGAGGATAAATGGGAGAAATCTGGGGAGGATATCAAGGAGCAAGAAGAAGGGGCCAGCTACCCAGCCACCCAGGCACCCAACCAGCCACCCAGCCACCCATGGAGTAAGAGTGAAAGTAAGATATACAGAAGTAAGAAAACGTAAAAGGCCAGAGGCAAAAGGTAGATGGGAAATGTAACTTAAGAAAAACTGGCAAGAAGCAAGCCAAGCTAAGACCAGGCATTAATAAGAAAAAATAGGCTTCCATGTGATTTATTTGGGAGCAGGATAGCAGGGCTCCAAAGAGCAAAGAGCAAAAGAATGAGGAGTGAAAAACAACAACAACTACATTGTGGTTTACTGGAACTGGCAGTATGGAACCATGTGTAGTTAAGGTTATAGGTGGGATATAAACCAATCCTTGAGAAACAGGTTTAGTCATAAACAGGATTGAGCCTAGTCTCTTTATTATGTGTCGGTGCCCCCTCCATCTTGGCACAAGGTCAGAGAGTTCAAAACTGTCCTCAGGAAGTCATAAGACCTAAGGATCAAAGATGTGACCTCAGAAGGATGTTTGACTGTCTTATTGTAAATAACAACCAAGCTGAATGTGAGGGTGTGGCTACTCCTGACTCTCAAGGCTAGGGAAGGAGAAGTTGAATCTGAGGTGTGACCACTCCTGATCCTCAAGGCTAGGGAAGAAGTTGAAGCTAAGTTGTTGTTACTGAACCCTTAGAAAAAGTGAGGAAGGAAAGTCATGTTCCATATACATGATACTGTGTTCCCCTTTTTCGATAAGGTATATGAATGGTGAAAAATTAACTCGTGGCATTTCAGTATTCACTGAGCTGCTGTCCTCCTGACTTTGATTCTGTGTCTCTGTTTTTTCTTTATCATCTATAGATAGCGTTTCCCTCAACTACACTCCCCCACTCAGGCATGAACTTCTTTCCTCATCAATGCAACCCCACTCAGGTACAAACTTGGGGCCGCTTGGCTGGTTCTGATTGGAGCCCCATAAAGACACCTCCAATGATTATGTGATGGGTTTTAAGCATAAAATAAAGGCAGGCTTGTTCATTACTCTTGCCCCCACCTCCTCTTTTTAGGTGCTGGGAACTGAATGGAGTACCTCACACATCATAAACACTCTTGCTACCACTAAACTCTATTCACAGCCTGTGCCTAACTTGCATATATAGGAACATGCAGATTTTCTCAGTTGAATGAAAATAATAATTGCATACTATTCATGTATATTTATACATGTCTAGAGAAAGCCTGTGTGTGTGTGTGTGTGTGTGTTTATATTATGAGCTGTCACCCTATAATCATATTTTCCCCTGCCGTATGTTGGTCATGTAACAAACACTATTACAAAGCAAGAAAACCATTCTACCCTTGATATAGCAATGCTCTGCACTCAGTGATTTCTTGCCTATTGTGAGGATACCACAATTAATTTATTAGTATTTTTATTACCTGAGTAAAAATTCTGTTTTAATTAAATGCACTTATTTTCAGACAGCCTACATGACATGTTCTTTCTGGGAAAAAAGGAAACAAAGAAAGAAAGAGAGAGAGAGAGAGAGAGAGGGAGGGAGGGAGGTAGGGAGCGAGGGAGGGAGGGAGGGAGGAAGAAAGGAAGGAAGAAAGGAAAGAAGGACAAAACAAATAAATCATGGTCAAAATGAAATCTTAAGATGACATCAGTCCTATTTGTCCTAAGTCCTGGTGTTTTATGGATGGTAAGCAGCAGCTGGTTATGGTGACAGTTGCTAGACCTAATTTGTTAACATTTTCCCTTCTCTAAGCCACCCTCAAAGAAAATAATGAATGGAGGCACCATCTGCACTGTAGTCTAGGAGAGCAACAACGCCATCTAGATTCATGTTTCCACCTATAAAAAATGGTAGTTATCAATTTTTAATGTACAACAGAAGAGAGTTATTTGGCAGAACAGAAAAGTGCAGATCAGAAATATATTTTGACCTGTTTTTGTTTGTTTGTTTGTTTGTTTTTTGTTTTGTTTTGTTTTTCCTGCTAGATTATTTTTGATGGACAGACTAAAACAGATTTCTTCTGAAGTTTTGATGTTGGAAAGTTCCTCCGCCTTCTGGCAAATTCAGAAGTACATGTCAACAATTTATTAGTAAAAGCATAAACGTTTGAATTTTCGCTCTTAGGGACATACAGTTTAACAGTGGAGCATGCTCTTTGTATTTCAGTGTATATTACAAAAATTAAAGCAATGCTGATAAGCAGTCTAGTACAATCTAACACTCAGAAGAAGAAACTTTTGTATTTTTTCGAGCCACTCTCACTGTCACCCTGGCTGGCCTGGAACTGGCTTTGAAAACCAGGCTGCCCTCAAACACAGAGATCTACTTGCCTCCTGCACCCTTGGCTTAAATGTTCATGTGACCAACCTACACCAAATTAGAAAAGATGAATCAACCCTTCAGAGATGTCACTTGCTCTAGGGACCCATAAAGTGTAAATGGAACCAACTGATCTCCAACAGTTCTGTTCTACAAGACTGCATAAATTTATCCACCAAAAAATAACCTATTAAAATTAGAAGTTAAGTCCATCCTAACCATAAGCATGATCTCTACTGCTGAATAACACTATAGTCTGATCTTTATTTCTTTATGGTGATACACATTATTGTCATTTTTGCTGACTTTTATTTACTGATGTAACGATAACACTGAACATTTTTTTAAATTCTCAACATTTCAAAGCTCTTGAATAGATACTGCAGCAACAACACTAAACTGGAAATTCCTGTGCCTTTACCAGCTTTACACTATCAAGGTGGTAATGTCTAAAATGAAAGAAGATAATGCCATAGAATATAAGAACTGATTTCATAATTCATACAACAAATAAAATAATATTTGTTTGTTTCTAAAGTAAAAGAAAAATGCCTTTAATGGACTGGAGCTAAAGAAAGTTACAAATATAATTTGTACACATAAAATTTAATGAATATAAATAAGTTCAAGGTGTAATAGACTTTTAAGCCACAGGAGCTGACAAGAGAAATTGTTATGTTTTCAGTAATGTTTCTGTTATTTACTTATGTACCCAAAACAGCAAAGTAGAAAGTAAGTAATAGGAAGTCTGCTGGGCTCAGGGACTGGAAAATATAGGAGGACTTCTGAGCTATGCATTCATTAGCATGTCCATGAAATGCATGTAAAATAACTTGGAAATCCTTACATAGAAAGGTAATATTCCTAGATACTGTGAAAAGACTGATATGCCTCTAACTTGTAGTCATTCTCAACTTCTCTGGGGCCAGGAAGGTTGTTCTTTGAGCACCTCAAATTAAACACAGATGTCTATAATCAGGTTAGTTATTTGTGCAATTTTCATGCAGTGCTCTTGAATCTTCTACTTGGGACTCTTGGCACAGCCTTATTAGTCATAATTATGTATATGATTTTAAAAGGTTGTGTAGAAAATGTGATGCTTTAGCAAATGGTCATAGGTTTGTAGAACAATGTTAATATTTTAAGAAAACAGAAGAGTTTGAATGTGTTCAATTGCACTGAATATTCACATACATAGAAGGGACAACCTTCCATATAAATGCATTCATCTTTTTTCCCCCAATACTGGGAAATGGGGTTCCCATTTATTTGTACTATTTATAGCATCTCTTCAGAGATATTATTGTTCATTCCAAAATTTTACAACCCAGTTACCACAAAACTTTGCCCTAGTCTTCTCATCCATTGTATTTTAGCTCATTTTGGTCTTGACTGGCAAGGTGCCTAACTTGTATCTATCTATTAAGGCCGTTGAATGTTGGTTATTGCTGGGCTCATAGGTATTAGTTACCTTATTTGATACAGTACATGAGTTAAGTCCTGTAGCTTTGATATGTTCCTTTCTTCTAATGGAAACTCTTTGAATGTGAGCTTGATATATAACCATATAGCAGTTATTTCCAAATCACACATCAAAATAAATTTAAGAAACTAGAATTTTATATGTTCCAGTTTCTCACTGATACATAGGGATTTAAATTATCTACCTCAGTATATGATAGTCATGTGTTTATTTCCTGAGGATCAATTACAGATTGTGTTAAGTGTGTAGCATATGGAAGATGTTACTCTGATGGTTTAGTTTCTGATACTGAGACATTTTTTTTAAAAGCCTTATCAGTCTTTCACTTAGAATCTGCTCCACGAGAAACAAATCAGGGTCATGTTCCTGTACAACTCCTTTCATGTCTTCAACCTCTGGCCTGGACCCCACATCTGCATCTCCAATCATCTGCTTCAATATATTTTTCTCCTGTACCACAATCATGGAAGACAAAATGGAATACTTCCAAAACTTCAGGACCCGATTCTTAGATTGACCATTGCCTCCAGCTTTGCAAGCCAGCCTACAATTTAATAATTCTCATATGGATGTATCAGTAATAAAAGAATGTGAATATTCATACTAACTGCATTATGCAAAGACTCTTCTAAAATTCTTAACGCATGTGTGATTGTTGTTTTTCTTTTCAAAATTAATGTTGGAGTTTCCTGCTTTAGAATTGATAACTGCCAAGCTCTTGGTAGAGTAATTGAATTAGCAGTGTTTGTGTACATTTTCCAACTCTGTCAAAATGAAGGTTTTAGAAATTCTGAGAATACAAGTACATACTCGGTAAAACTGCAGGGGTTTTTGTTGGTTGGTTTGATTGTTCTGCCTGTTAAATCACATTCATTTAAATCTGATTAGAAACACTGATTTTTTTTTCAGTTTATTTTTAAGTATTTGTACTATCACCTCATAGAAGTCAAGGGAAAATGAATGTAGTTTTAGTGAGAATTTCCTGGTAGTATTGATGTTAAGTGATTTTATTTATTCATTAAGGAGAGCTTTCTCAAACTGGTTTCTGTCTTTTTAGTCTCAACGTTTTTTTTTTTTTTTTTTTTTTTTGTTTTTTTGTGTGTGTGTTTTTATTTTATTCTGTAAGATGACTGTAATTCTTTAGTATTATAGGAAAGGTTTTAAGTAAACAGTCTGTAAAATAATATGAAACAGTCAGTAAGAAACATTGTTAAGCATCAAAAGTATGTGAGGTTTCTTTTTTGTGATACATTTTTTTTAATTTTATTTCAAACTTGCTCATTTTATATGTGAACCCAAGCCTCCACACCCTCCAGCCTCCCCACTCCTCCCCCCCAACCCCATCCCATCTCCTTTCTGCTCCCCAGGGAGCAGACTTCCATGGGGAGTCTTCAAAGTCTGTCATATCATTTAGAGAAGTGCCTAGGCCCTCTCCTATAGTCTAGGCTGAGAGAGAGTATCCCTCTATTTGGCATGGGGCTCCCAAAAGTCCATGCATATATGAGGGATAAATACTGGTCCATTACCAGAGGCCCCATGGAGTCCCATCCTCCTAATGCCCACATTCAGGAGGTTTGGGTCAACCTACCCTGGTTCCCCAGGTGTCAGACTGGAGTTCATGGAGACTTTAAGGTAGCCTCCTCCCTATTGCTTGGATTGTTAGTTGGGGTCATCCTTATAGATCTCTGCACATTTCCCTAGTGCTCTTAAAACCTATAATAGCTCCCCAATTATGGCATATTCTTCTTGTTTCCCTGTTCTTTCCCTGACTCAAAGTATATGAGGTTCCTAAGTGCCAGCTTTTTGCTATCCCGTTGAAAACATGGAAAAGTTGGTGTACATGGTTTGATGGTTCGGGCTGTTGAAAGAAGTCA
This sequence comes from Phodopus roborovskii, assembly GCF_943737965.1. Lineage (NCBI taxonomy): Eukaryota > Metazoa > Chordata > Mammalia > Rodentia > Cricetidae > Phodopus > Phodopus roborovskii. The sequence continues at coordinate 103,105 of NW_026126655.1, forward strand.
TATAAAATAGGAGACATTTATTCAGGTAGTTGCCAATAAAGTACTAAGAACTAACATGAATGGCTCCTGCTTTTATAGCCTGCCTTGGCAGTTTTAGTAGAGTTGAAGAGACTATTGGTTTGCTTATATTGTGAGCTCCTCTTGCCATCATTTCAAGTCTTTATGCCCACTATATTACTGTATGTGCCAAGCCATGTTGAATGTTCTAGGAAACCAGATTGTCTTATAGCTATTTGTTGCCTAGGAGTTTCAGGTTGTTAGTAATGCCAGAATAAGTTCTTATTTTCATTGGATTTTGAACACTTTTTGGTTCTACAGCAGCTGTGACATTAGTTTCCCTGCAGTCTATCATCCACAAGTTTCTGACTGCTGGACCATCTCCTTTCAATGTCACCATTCTGATTTTTGTACCTGATCAGCTCTCTAGGCTAGGTATGTTTTTTCCTCCTAGTTTATAAGAGATTGTCTCTCTTCATGGTTTAATAAAATTCAAAGGAACCTCTGTTTTTGGTTTCAGAGAATTTTACTAACTATTATTTTGTTTAACTTTATATATTGACATGCACTCAGGTATGTTTATTTTCTTTACATTAGACATTCTATTTATCTGAGTTTTGTAAATGTGTATTAACACATAATATATTATTGCATATAAAGCACTGGTAAGGCTTTACTCAAAGCAAAATGCTAACTATACTATAACCTAGTTTCCCTGAAGTAGCACACACACTTGAGAACTTGGAAGTTATCTTGCACTGTTGTTCAATGAATTTGACCAGAGGAGTCAGAGATCACTTTTGCCTTTGTTATAGTCTCCTCTAATGTATACCAAAGGGGGAGATGCACATGGACAATGACTCACACAGCTAGAAATCACTGAGTACTGATGGGATTTTAACATCAGTGAGAGGGTCCATTTAGAATTTGGCAATGTGAGTTTGGAATTGAAGAATGTCAAGTGGAAAGAATACTAGGCAGGGCTTAATTAAAATTTGGTTAAAGTTTTACTAGATTTTAGCATTTTAACTGAAGAATGCTAGATAACATATATAGGAAGATATATCAGAATTACACCTGACTTCTCCCATGGAAACTCTAAAAGCCACAAAGTGCTGGACAGATGTTCTCCAAATACTAACAGACCACAAATACCATCCCAGATTATTATACCCAGTAAACTCTCAAT